>NW_026705141.1:300000-525298 GCF_029867415.1 Vicia villosa | reverse complement strand
ACTTCACAAAGTGGGTAGAAGCAGCTTCATTTGCTTCTGTCACCAAAAATGTGGTAGCCCGGTTCATCAAATACAATCTCATTTGTCGGTATGGCATCCCTGAACGGATTATCACGGACAATGGCACAAATCTGAACAACAGAATGATTACTGAACTTTGCACACAGTTCAAGATCAAACATCATAATTCTTCTCCATATCGACCAAAGATGAACGGCGCGGTGGAAGCTGCCAACAAGAACATCAAGAAAATCATACAAAAAATGACAGTAACCTACAAAGACTGGCATGAGATGTTACCTTTTGCTCTTCATGGTTATCGCACATCTGCGCGTACTTCAACAGGGGCAACTCCATTCTCCTTAGTCTATGGTATGGAGGCAGTTCTTCCAATTGAAATTCAGATTCCTTCCCTAAGGATTATGAAAGAAGCCAATCTAGACGAAGACGATTGGATTCAAACACGGTCGGACCAGATAAACTTGATTGATGAGAAAAGGCTCGCAGCTATTTGTCATGGTCAGCTATACCAAAAGCGTATGATCAAAGCCTTCAACAAAAAAGTCAAAAGTCAAGCATACCAAACTGGTGGCTTGGTTGTCAAACGCATCATCTTACCACAAGGTGATCCCAGAGGCAAATGGACTCCCACCTACGAGGGACCATTCATAATCAAGAAAATATTCTCCGGCGGCGCCATGTTGCTTACCACCATGGATGGCGAGGATTTCCCACACCCTGTGAATGCTGACATAGTCAAAAAATACTTCTCTTAAAAAGAAAAAAAACAAAAAAAAACAGCTCGCTAAGTTGAAAACCTGAAAGGGCAACTTAGGCAAAAAAAAATGAGCGTCTCGGTGGATTGAAAACCCGAAAGGGCGGTCCAGGCAAAAATTAGAGACTAAACAAATACTATCCCGGTAGGCTGAAAACCTGAAAGGGCGGCCTAGGCAAAAGTTAGGGAATGAAGCATACAACTGTGTTCCGTTCAGTTGCCTACTCATCATCAAGGTTCAACACCTCAAAGACACTGATCAGTCTAATCACTTTCTTCCAACAAGTGAGGGATGAGATGCTCGAAGACAGATTGGCAATAGCAGAGTTGAAACTTGACTGGATCATTTTCACATAGCTATCTTCATAAATATTTTTCAAAACTTTCTGACAGTTTCCTACTTCTAGGATTGTTGTCTCCCTGTGCTAACCCGCCTATCATGGCTCTTTTCAATGCAGCTCTTTCAAAAATCACTATTTTCACTTTTTCTGTTTAAATACGTAAGCGTCCCAATGATAATTTTGAATGAACATATGCATTTGAATATGATTGATGTTTACCAGGAAAAGCAGGAATGGCATTCAGGAAATGTCCCGATCATCTGGACATTATTCCATCAGAAGGAAATCACCAAGAGAAACGCATTTCTCAGCAAATTCCTCAAAAAGATTTTCTCTTCAAAAGAAGTCTTATTCCCCAGCAGGTTTGTTCCAGATTACTATCTTCAGAAGGTGTGATCCCCGCACCCGGACTTGGTCAGATAGTGCATCGGAGGATTATGCATCTTCCTCATTCCCCATTTGAAAGGGCATCAGAACTTCCAGTTACCTTTGGTTCCCCAAGCAGTAGTCAAAGATCCTTCAACGGGATACCCGGGTTCTCAAAGAATTTCCCCAGACGAGGATACTCAAGCAAGACAAAAGATCATCGACGATCACAATACATTCATGTCCAGCTGACTAGTGGGAATTTATTTTTCCAACTAGAAGCTTGACACGCATCACATTCACATTCACATTCACATTCACATTCACATTCACATTCACATTCACATACACATTCACATTCACATTCACATTCACATTCATACATACATTCATACATTCATACATTCATACATTCACATATTCATTCATCATATTCATGCATCATGCATACGCATATTCATACACAGCATAACATGCATATTTCTCCGGGAATATCTCACATTTACATGCATCATAAACATTGCATATCACTAACTTGATTTTTCAGGTAGGCAGATATCTTCAACAAAGATGTTCTCAATCACATGCCGTGTTCACCTGAATTCCATGAACGGTTCTCTCAGATATAATCAAGCCGAAGATTCATTCTGATCACCTACCAACTCAAAAACAGACATCAAAGATCAAAGCGATACCTCAGACGGTTCCAGAACGATCTAGCATCAAAGATCTAAAGCGATACCTCAGACGGTTCCAAAACGATCTAACATTGCAGATCTAAAGCGATACCTCAGACGGTTCCAAAACGATCTAACATTGCAGATCTAAAGCGATACCTCAGACGGTTCCAGAATGATCTAACATCAAAGATCTAAAGTTGATACCTCAAAAGGTTCCACAATGATCAACTTTCAAAAATCTAAAGCAGAAAAAAACTTTGGACAAGTTCCGTAGCAATCATCCTCCAAGACTTAAAGCGGTAACCTTGGACGGTTCCGAAACAGTCAACACAAAGACTTTCAAATCCTTCATCAAGATATAATCAATGGATTCATTCTGATGAACAAACCATCAACCCATTCACCAGGTGGCATCTGAAAGCCCATCTCAGGTAATGTTTCAATCTGCCAACAACATTTCGCAGACGACATTCAAATGCAACTTTCAACATCTCTTCCGATCAAGGTAAGTGCAAATTTTCAGGGCATCTATATATTCAATCATCTTCTACCTTCAGATTTCAGACAATCTCTTCAGGTTTAAGAAGATTGAATAGGGGCAACTGTTATACCCCAAAATTTGCCCACATATTTTTCAAGAAAACTCCAATCTGAAAATTAAGGGTCTCATATAATCATGGATTTTTATTTCAACAAATGTCCTAACATATGAAACACTTAGTTTTTAGAATTTTTCGTATACGGTAATTTGGCCTGCAGTTGAATTTATTCTTACGCAAACGCCAAATACTGTTTATTACTTCACACATGCTATTTATTTATTTACAGATAAATAGTACTGACACAATTGGTACCGAGTTAAATCTTTTTGCAGGCGCAGAATCAGGAAACTCAGACTGTACTGGTAACAATTAGATTATTATTATCTTTTTTGTTTCCCACTAATTTTTGTACTATATTCCATTATTTGCAAAAATCTTTTCAAATCTCTTTTTCAAAAATCAAATCTCTCCTTTTTCCAACACTATCATACTCTTTCTTTCAAATCTTACTTCCACTCAAATTTTCCTTTTGTACGGAATCACATCATTCCCCAACGTCTCTTTCCTTCTTTCCATTCTATAAATACCTCTCATTTTCTTCCATAAAATCTCACATCAAATTCCAATTCATCTTTCAAATTCCTATCTCATATCTATTTTCTCTTCTTCCCTAACAAGAATGGTAAAGTGGATAGAGACACTGTTTCTTACAGTCATCACCATTGCTACGGTGATCATGACTTTCTTCTGCCTGCATAGTCCTGAGGAGTGTGGACCTGCAATAGTTGCACTCCCAATCATCTACATGTTATTGTTCATAGCATGGGTCATTAATCGTCATTCTTAAAATTTGCCGTATTTCTTATTTCTTAAATGTACCGTTTATTCGTCGTACTGTTCAATATAGTATGTGATATTTGTACTGTCAGTATTAAATGTTGTACTATTTGTCATAATATTGCTTAGCTACTAAGATAATATTTTGTGTGTTTTCTGCCAGTCAAATATTCCTATTTCTGTGCATTAAATGATTTTCAGGGTTATTATCGGTAATTTTGCCCGCATACCGTAAATATTAGTTATTTATTATGTCTGTGTTTTTCTAACAAGTCATGTAAATAAACTTTCATTTTTCACATAAAACAAAAACAAAAAAAACAACAAAAAAGAAAATTAACTTTGACTGTTGATTTTTCACTCTAACTACTACGTCAATACCTGAACAGTCAGTTGACAGCCAAACTGCTGGCAGTACAATTCTCAGTGTTTTGTGCCATCAATCAAATCAATCTTTCACAATTCAAAATTCCAAGATTTTTGTTCAAAGAAGTCTTCTGAATATCACATGATTAGCAGAGACTCAACACTGCACAAAAATCAGGTACGCTTAACTGTCTCCTACACAAACAGTCCCTAATCAGGGTTTTTCTTGTTTTTACAGGGGCAACAAGTTTTTGAGAGCTCAAATGGATTTCATATACATCCATATATCTCAAAGTACCATCATACAAATTTTCAAACTTCAATTCACTCAGACGCACCGTCAGCAGCTCAAACAGTCAACAGACGACCCGTTTGACCAAAAAAGTCAACAGACAGTCAAAAATGAAATTTTTTGTCAAAGTCCATATTTTGTCAAAGGATTCATCATTTGATCATTGGATGATCATAATTCATCAAGGAAAGATCAAAAATCAACAAAACCCTAAGATTCAAAATTAGGGTTTTTGCCTGAAAAGTCAACTCAACTTTGACTGATCATAACTCTCTCATCCTTCATCCAAAAAATTCAAACCAAAGCTTGTTTTGAAGGAAATTCAATTATCTTTCAAATGCCATTGATCCCATGATCATTGGATTCACCATTTGAAAAATATGACCAAAGACATTACAGGTCATTTTCAAAGTCAACAAAAAGACACTTTTTTCAAAAGGACACACAAGGAGCTTCAAAAATCATTTTGACATGAGACCAAAGACATTGGTTAGAGGACTCTTTGAGGTTTCGAAAAAGTGCAAGATCTCCTTCATATGACAAAAATTGAAGGATTTACACCTTGTTGAAGTTGGCTAAATTTTGGTAAAATGCATGAAATCAACATTGCTCAAAAATGTATTTTTTCCAAATGGGGCCAAGTTTTCAGCATTCAAACATCATTTCCATGTTACTATGGGCCTCCCACGACCAAGACTAAGCCCATACCTTTTTTTATCCATTTTTGCATGATTTTATCTTACTTTAAGATTAAAATTAAAAGGAAAATGCATGGATAAAGGTTAGCTTACAAATCAAGCATGACTCACCTCAAAGAATCTTCATCTTTCTGCAGAGAATTGAAGGGCAAGGCAGGTGCATTGAAGGCAAGATGACTTGGTCAAGAATTCAAGCTTTTTTATATTAAAAAATGCAAAGTTTCAACAAAGGCAACTAAGACACATCTTAGCTTCATTTCTAAGCACACATAGCTTATAAATAAGCTATCTTAGTTCAGCAAAGAAGAGGACACGAATTCAGAAGCATAGCATAGCATATAACACTTGTAATCACTTCAAAAAATTCAAAGAAAAACTCAAATTCGAATTTGTAATTTCAGTCCATTTCAATACAAACTAAGCATTCATACACCTTCCTTAAACATCACTGAAACTATCTCAATCAATTACAAGCCTTGAAGCTCACTGAATCGAGCTACACAGGTCAAAATTTGTTCAAACTAAAATCAATTCGTATCTGGTTATTCACACATGTTTAACAAGATGTAGACATACTATTGAGTTTGGTTTGAGGTGTAGATCATTTCTGGAAACTTAATTGAAGTTTGGACACGTATAAACGAAACTACCATTTTAGGGTTCATAGCTTCAAATTTAGGGCTTTCCAAATTAGGCAAAATTAGAAGTTCTAAATAGCACCATTAGATTCGTATGGACAAAACGAATTGAATGGTACCATCGCGCTAAATGTATGTGTGCGTTTGACCCTATTCGCTATTTTGCAGGTTTAGTAAGTAACCAATTACAGCGCTTTTGGTAAGAAAGCGCTATTAAAAGTCTTGTCTGAAGGTTGAAGACGAAGACGTGTCCCCCCCCTATTGGTTCTGACGCGCGCGCTTTTTTGAATATAACCCTTGGTTTCAGTGTTTTGCAGGCGTGTCATAAGTGATGTTCCCTCACCATCTGGACCATCTGATCTCATTTATGACTCATCCAACGCTCCAGATCACGCATGCACACCATGCTCCCTCACAAACAACCACACAGGATCAGTATCCTTTATTTCTATTTTATTTTTTATTTCTATTTTAATTTCTTTATAAAATTAATTAAAAATAGTTTTAAAAATCCAAAAAATACACAAAAAATATTTTTAGACTTCTAAAATAATATATTATTTTCTGAAATAAAAATATTTTATTTTTTTCAAAATTTCAATATTTTGCATAATTAATTAGTATATATTTATATATTTGCTTTTTAATTATTCTAACCAATCAAAAAATCATAAAAAAATTGTTCTTTATGTTAAATATTGTTTATATATTATAAACTAATTTTGTACATATTTTGAATAATTTTATCTTTAAGTTTTAATTATTTGTATAATTATTTGCATAATTATGTTTTAATTAACTTAAATCAATTTCAAATCAATTTCCAAAAATCCCAAAAAAATTAGTTTTGTTTTAAAATTAATTAACAAATATTTTGTACATATTTTAAACTTAATTTCTAAGTTTAAATCTATTTTCATCTTTTTTCTTCATTTTAATTTAATTAATCATGCATTAATTATAATTAAAATCAATCATAAAAAATCCAAAAACATGCCTTTTATTTTTCTTGCAATTTAAAATTCCTAGATAAATGTATAGGATGTCAAATTCATGTAAATAGGCTAGTTTACATTTCCCGCACAATCGATGTAATAGCGTAGATTTACTTTCCGCACTTTACATTTCCGCATTTTAATTTCCAGCAAATATAAACTGCGTGTATGTCAAAGATAAAATTGAACCGTTAGATCACTAACTTCAAAGATAAATATCTGAATCCAATCACAATCACACTTGCACCTCTCAAGGTAAACCCTTCTCATTCTTTCAAAATCAAAGTCAAATTCTACTGTTTTGAGTACAAAATCGAACCTTGCTTTTATATCCAGTGAAAGGATAGATTTTTAAAGGAAATAGGATAAAGACCTTATAACTCAGGGTAGACCTCCTAGTTTGCTTGCTCAAATCAAAACAAACAAATTCTCATACACTGTTGTTCTTCAAAACAAAACTTTCAAAAAGACAATACTTTGTATACATCCAAACACGGATTATTACAAAGTTAACGTTCTTTTCAAAACATCTTTCGAAAGATAAACAAGCATTTTGTATACATCCACACACGGATCATTACAAAATTCAAATTACAAAGGTATTTGAAACCACATATGAGCAATTTCAGAGCAATTGAAAAGTGATCGAAAAACAAGTGAGCTAAGCAAACTTAAGAGCCCATGGATAACCATGGATACAAAGGGTGCTAACACCTTCCCTTTGTATAACCTACCCCCTTACCCAGAATTTCTTAAAGGTCTTTTTTCTGTTTCTTTTATAAACCTTTCCTTAATTGGATAAAATAAAAGGTCGGTGGCGACTCTGTGAATTTTCAAAAATGCGAAAGCATTAAGCGACAAAAAAGAGTCAGTTCACGTATCTCTACAGATCAGAGGTATGGCCCGGTATTGAAAAAATCGGAGGTCCACACATTTTAAATTGGTTCTTTAGTTAATAATTATTTTAGCCTAATAATTTAATTTTAGGTTAATTAAATATCTTTTATGCATTAAATCCTTTTAGCATGACAACTAAATCACTGTTGGTAGGTGATAACACTAACCATATTTTAGCCTTACAAACCCTGTAGGTCACAATCAGTTTTCTTGAATAAACCTTTGGTTTTGTAAACTATTTTTTAGTGTTTATAGATCATTCATACACTAACCTCTTCTCTTCTTTGCGCGAATTTTCAGGGTTACTTCAAATTCTTCAGCCACTCGTTTCAGCCGACCAAAAGCTAAGCTTTCTAACCTTTTTATATATATTTATTTATTTTTATTTTTAATTACAAAGTCCTCTTTTATTTATTATCAATGCCCTTATTTGCCACAAAAAGTTTTCTACCTTTCTCTTCTTCATTTTCAGGGTTAGCCAAGATCCTCCGACTACGCACCATCAGAGCTAAGTTTCCAATCCTTATTTTATTGTATTTAAATATTATTTTACTTGTTGCCTTTTGCCCAAAATAGGGTTTGCTTCGAATAGTCAATCCACTCACCCCTATTATTTTTTCTTTTAATTTTCAGAGTTGATCAAGGTTCGAGGAAGATCAAGGCTCAAGATAATTAAACTAATTATTCATCCCTCTTGTTTTTCCGCCTTTTAATTGCCCCCTTCCCCGCAGGTGTTTATTGTAATAGCGTAGGAATTTATTTTCTGCCTTTAATTTCCGTAATATTAACTGCGTGGTTAGTAATCCTAGGGAGTGCAAGACTATTAACCGATCCTAGGGAGTGCAAGACTATTAACCGAATCTAGATCACCTAATTACAAGATAAATGTCATCGAAGTTAACCACGTGATTGCGCCACACACGCACCTTTAGGATAACCCCTCTGGTTGCCTTGTTGCCTTATTACTGTTGCCTTGTTGCCTCTAAGTGTACTAAATAGTCAAGTCCCTCGATTCCGAGGATACCTAAAGCAAATGTTGCCTTTCAAAGTTATTGAAACTCCTTCGAGGTTGCCTTATAAAAGATGATTGTCCCAATTGCTAAGGTATCCTCGCATGATGCCTAAAAAGATAAAATGACTATTATATCCTTCCCTTAGACTACCTTCCCTCTTTATGGCAAGGGACAGTCTTATGGCGAATGATTATTCTCTCGATGACCCTTAAACATCCAATTGAAAGACTTCCTGCCCTCTTATGGTATGGATAGACCCTTTCGCCTGAAAAGCTAAAAGAACGAATTTTAAAACTTAGGGTAGTTGCTATTAATTGCTTGCTCCTTTTCAAATTCAAATTCAAAAATCTTTTTCTCGCCCTTTTCAAATCAATTCAAAAAGACTACGCTTATTTACAAGCTAAAGTTCTTCTTCAAAAATCTTTTCAAACAATTCAAACATTTTGAAAACAAAGTGAGCTAAGCAATTAAGAGCCCATGGATAACCATGGATGCAAAGGGTGCCTTACACCTTCCCTTTGCATAACTTACCCCCCGAACTCAAAATCTTTTTAAAAGGTCTTTCCTGTTCTTTTTGCCTTTCCAATTGGATAAAATAAAAGTCGGTGGCGACTCTTGCTCACCGACACATTGGTTGCTTTAAAAAATAAAAGTCAGTTCACCGAGTTACAGAACTGGCGACTCTGCTGGGGATGCTTTCGATTAAAAGAGGGGTTACCTTAGAGTTTAGGATTCACTTTAATTGTTGATTTGTTTGCTTTATATTTCAAAGGCTGTTTTGGGTATTTACTTGTGTGAAAGATCCTAACCCGGATCTGAGAACCTTAGGTAAATGGCATGAGACCAAGGAGACTGCACAGCGTATACTGATGTGGTTGATATGGTGGCCATCGTTAGTGTGACACATTTGTTTGTCCTGGTGTTCCTTGGGATCCGACTCGAGGAAACACTTGGCTGCTGCGGGGTGTCATTAAGCACTAATTTGCCCTAGAACCCTAGTTGAACTTGACTTTGGCATATTAGAAAGTAGCGAGATGGCTGACTTTGGTTCCGACTGAAGTTGGTTGATACTCGAAGCTACACTCATATGGACTGGACTTTCAGGACCTTCTCGGTTGGTGATTCGATTGCCGAACTGAGATAAGCGCCTTCGAGAAAGGTCAATGATATGAGCTCCCTAGAACCCGATCTTTATATAGGACAGGTTGAACCGACTTAATTCAGTGGGGAGGGTACTTACCTACAAACTTCATGCAAGCCTCTAAACCTAAGGGCACTTGTGTGACTTGTTTGTGTTTGCTACTAACCTTTGTTTCCTTGCAGACTTTGTTAAAGGACTTGTTTGCCCTTACTATCCCACGCTGTTCCTAATGAACTGCATTCGCATAACATTCATGACATCATGACATCATAAACATAACATGATTTAACTAACCCTTTCAAGGATCTTAGGGATTTAGGGCGCACAATTTCAGGTACTCTTATCAAGGACCGAATTCCTAATCAAGGGGCAAGAGGATTTATTTTCCTCTGGCCACATTCCTTCCAATTCAGAGACTTAGTACCTATCAAGGGGCAAGAGGATTTATTTTCCTCTAGCCATATTCAGAAGTACCCCGAATCAGAGGCTATGACCCACTGGATATGGTGAGCTTGATTCTCAAAGAAAGACATTCGAAGCTAAAAGTCATAATTCTTCAGACAAAAACGCGACCAAGCCATTTTCTAATGTTGCTAACTAAATTCCTAAAGATCTTTGAAAAAATTGCATCTACATTCATAACATTGCATCACAGGTTTCTACCACAGGTTTCTCACCTCCTCGTCGTTTATCAAAGCATCATGAATTTCGAGCAATCAGCCAAAAATCTTCAGAATCAGAACAACCAATTCCAAGAGATGATCCTTAACTTGGCCAAGGGGCAAGAAGAATTGAAGGCACTTCTGATCAAGGAGGAAAATCAACATAAGCATCAAGGTGGTCGAGATAATCAGAGACCTAAGCCTAAGCAATCATTTACTCCATTATGTATACCGCTGTCTCAAGTTCTCCAACAACTGCTCAATCAGAACTTGATAACTCTATTACCTCCATATTTGTTTCCTGTTAATCCTGTTCCTGGGTATAAGTACAATGCGAGATGCGCTTATTATTCGAACAATCCTGGTTATGGTGTAAAGGATGGTAGACCGTTGAAGCGTGCGATTAAAAATTTAATCATGACACTCAAATCAGAAAAGACCACGACAATGGAATCACGACAACTGAGTCACGACAACGAAGTCACGACAACTGAGTCACGATAATGGAATCACGACAACTGAGTCAAGATAATGGAATCACGACAACTGAGTCACGACAACAAAGTCACGACAACTGAGTCACGATAATGGAATCACGACAACTGAGTCACGATAATGGAATCACGACAACTGAGTCACGACAACAAAGTCACGATAACTGAGTCACGATAATGGAATCACGACAACTGAGTCACGATAATGGAATCACGACAACTGAGTCACGACAACAAAGTCACGACAACTGAGTCACGATAATGGAGTCACGACAACTGAGTCACGATAATGGAATCATGACAAGTGAGTCACGATAATGGAATCACGACAACTGAGTCACGATAATGGAATCACGACAACTGAGTCACAACAATCAATTCACTCATATGATCCAGACGCTCAGGGCAATCGAGCCAATGAATTCTAACACCTACTATAAACCCAATGCGAGGTGCGCGTACCATTCCAACAGTCTTGGACATTACACAAACAATTGCTGGACATTAAAGAATAAGATTCAAGATCTGATCAATGACGGAGAAATCAAATCCAACCCTCCTGAAACCCCTGTGGTGATCACCGCTCCTATGCCTAGTCATGACAAGATTGATTGACGTCTCGACGGACGAACTTTTGGATCATTAGATCTACTTTCATTTGCAAGTTCTTTCCTGTTTGTTTGAACATTCGACTCATGATAGACATTATCTGTTTTAATAATCATCATCAGTGCATTGCATATATTTGTCTTGAATTAATTATTTCGCTATCACTCATTTTTTAATTATGTCTTTACTTTGCATGCGTTTTGTGATATTCAACTCCTGCTAAGCCGTAAGTCTTTAAAGGGAGGATGACGAAAACGATACCGCAACCTCATACAGTATTGCTTTTGAACGGACCATGCTGATGATGTACAGGCATTGTTTCAATTCCTAAACAGTGGAGATATAAGGATGTTAATCCCTCGTCAACCCCTTTGAGCCTAAGAAGTAGAAGTTTATTTCTTGTACTAATTAAAACCCTTGATCATAACCTGGGGCAGGGTAGTTCTCAGTTAGTTTGGCTGTGCATTCTATTTTAAGAGAATCATTCAGTACACCTTTCAACAAAGGTTTCAATCACAAGCGTTCATCCGCACACATCAAAGAAGTGTTGGAGATGTCAATCAAAAGCCAATGATGGTTCATCAATCATTAAGCAAGGCAGTCAATATCTTTCAAAAAAAAAAAACGAATGAATGAAATGAAAAAATATATATACAAAGAAGAGCCTGCTAAGTCAAAAATCAAAAAGATGACTTAGGCAAAAATCAAGGCATCCCGCTGACTGTAAACTCAAAATAGACAGTTCAGGCAAAAGTTAGGGATATCAAAAAGATGAAAAAGAGAAGTCAATAAATTCCAGAACAACACAATGTTGTGACTACCAAAAGGAAGAGGTGACTGCCATCTCAAAAGTTCTCTTTGCTTGTGAACCATTGTCATTATCAAAGGTGCAAATCCAAAAGTCTCTTGGAACCTGAATGCATAATTCGAATTAACTGAGCTTAGGATTGAAGATCATCACGAAGAGGGGTGGGTACAATCAAATTTTGAGCCTTTATCCTTTATTTCTTAAACCATGAACCAAGCCACGTTACAACCCTTGAAAGTCCTAATTGAAGCATGGTTAGTTCGAAAGCATACTGTCACCAAAAAGGTATCCCGACTCCTTAAGGTTTACTACAAGTGCAAGGGTGATATCCTGTTTTTACAAACACCATGTTTTTATAAATATCATGATTTTACATCTCCAGTTTTAATGTATTTCAAAAAACTCAAGACAGACGTATGCATTGCATCTTATGAATTCATTATTAAGCATATTCTGCTACATAATTTCAAATGTTAGCAACAGAAAGAATTTGCACAGGGTACAACTAATGATTGAAAGTTATCCCGGCAGACAAGATTACTCCGAGAAGCAACGTCTCTTACGTATACAAGGGGCATGGCACGCTTTGCCCAATCAATCTGGGGAAATCAAGTCAAGATTCCAAGAATCTCTCAAAATCCAAACAGTCAGGGGCATCATCCTAAGTTTACGATTAATAGGGGCATGTCGCCTACAGTATACGCTTCATAAAGTCCTCGCGAGGTCAATCTCTTCAAGTCCCTACTAGCAGGGGCAAATCTATGAAAGTCCAATTAGATATCTTGATCAATATTCAGAGGTGCGTCCTAATCGAGTCCAGGAATGGTAGTTACTACAATACTGGGGGAAACTTTCACCCATGTCTCCCCATAGAGTCAGGTTCACAAGATCATATCCCCACAGAGCAATTCTCAAGAAGATATCTTCAAACATACTCGTCCCGACAAAGAGATAACTCCCCAACAGAGTTTACATCTTTAACACTGCTGGTTCTCCAAAACTTTGCTCTTCTCCAACATGGTGTATTAATATCTCTAATCCCCAATCAGGGATTATCCCCAAGCAGAAATCATAAATCCCCAACTGAGCATCTTCAAGATAAGATCAAACATCAAAATTACAACGACATGGAGATCTGTCGCGGGGAAAATCGCATCCTTTTTCGGGATGAGACACCTGATGCCTTCTTTGGGCTCGAGTGCTCAAAAAATGATTTTTCTTTTGTTCCGACCAAACTTTTTATTATTTCCAAAGTAGGAAAAGGAAAAAAGCTGCAATAACCTAAAAGTGGGGGGAGAGATCTTTGGGTAAGAGGGTTGGTTATACGAAGGGAAGGTATTAGCACCCAACGTATCTATAGTACTCTATAGGTTTCTTTGTTTTGTTTTTCATTCCATGTTATTGAGAGGTTCTTGTGAAATAGGTGGGACCTAAGGTGTTTGTTTGATTATGCTCGCAAAGATCATCGCGATCCTCTGCATACATATCCCTTAGAGGGAATCAGAGCATCTGTAGCTCGGGGTCTACGGGTGCTAAGGTTTGAATGGTTTTAGAGAGAAGTTTTGCTCGCCAAGGATACGACCTTGTGCCTACGTATTCTCAAAGGGATGTTGAGAAAGTCAGAGCAATCGTAGTTCCCACTTATGCTAGTGGAAGCAAAGGATAAGAGACAAATGTCATCTAAATGTTCGATGTATCTAATCTATATCATCACATACATCTGTTTGATTTTGTTTGAAAATCTTTTCATTATAAGCCCTGGGCCATGCCACTTATGGTGCTTAGAATGATAAAGATGTTTTTTAGCCAGCCTTGTGGCAAAAACTTTCAATGAAGTCAGCCTTGTGACAAAAAGTTTTGATTAATCAGCCAGCCTTGTGGCAAAAGTTTCAATGAAGTCAGCCTTGTGACAAAAACTTTGATTAATCAGCCAGTATGGTGGCAAAAAGGTTTGATTGATTAGCCAGCTTTGTGGCAAAAAAGTTAAGTTGATTGATTGATTGATTGTTTGTGATGATATAGATGAGATACTCCTATCCTAGAGATGATAAATGTCTAATCTCCTAGGGTATTTGTTTTGGATATTGGGGATGCTTATAAGAAGCCCGTGGGTCCTTGTACGAAGCCCAAGAGGAGGCTATCCGAGGGTCCTTGCATTGTAAGCCCAAGAGGAGGCTATGGGAGGGACAATCCAGGGTCCTTGCATTGTAAGCCCAAGAGGAGGCTATGGGAGGGTCACTCGTTTGTACAAAGCCCAAGGGGAGGCATGGTATAGTTGGTTTGAGCTCTTAGAGCGATTTCACCGGGAAACCATACTCTATGTCCTAACCTAAACTAGGGAGATTCTTTGCACGAAGCCCAATAGGAGGCTATGGGGAACCTAGTGTTGTACTAAGTTGAACAAGCACACATATCACACATATGAACAAACATGAACAAGTATGAACAAACATGAACAGGTATGAACAAATTATATATATGACAAAGTGTGTGTATATAATGGAGTTTATGAAGGAAATATACCTGTAAGCATGATCCATTTGTATACACGAGAGCTCGGGACTTATACTCGAGGAGAGGTCCACTTGAATTCATTCAAAGCTATGTAAACAGGTATTTACAAAGGGGCTTGGGACTTATACCTACATGGAGGCCCATGGTATTTTTGGGAAGATTTAAAGAAAACCTTCATTTTTGATTAGTTATTCAAAGTTAAAAATCAAATTGATCGAGGTATGTACAAAAAGGTGTGTGTACAATGAAATACCTAATTTCATGTACAAGAATGGGACTTATACCTATGTGGAGGCCCAGGTTTTATTTTATAAAACATGGTTGATTGTTTTATTTACAGACGCGTCGTTTGAAAAACTGTTTGAAAGTTTTTGTTTTGAAAGAAGTTTATTGTTTAAAGAAAAAAAACTGTATAAAAGGAAAAAGGAGTGGGTCTTATACTCTCTAATATTCGAGAGGCCCCACATCGTTTTGAAAATCAATTGATCAATTAAAAAGATTTAAACAATAGTTTCAAAAAGAAATGGTTTATCGTCTTTGAAAAGAATCGCGATCGCTTGTTTTAAAATGATTTGAATTTGACAAAAATCAACTTAATTAAGTTTAAATCAAATTTTAATGCTTAATTAAGACCTAAGTGATTTAGGGTTTGATCACAAAAATATTTACAAGTGATTAGGTTTGAAAATTAAATGAAAAAAAAACAATATTTAAAGTATTTAAAACACTTAAAAATGTATCATTTTAAACCTAATTAAAACATATTAAATAAATCTTTTTTTTTTTTGTGATTTTTTTGATATTGTCAAAATATGTATATTAAATAAGAGGTGTGTAAAAAATGAATAAAAAATGAGTTAATTTGATTGGTTAAATAATTAATTAAAGTTGTGAAGAAAATGAAAGAAAATAGGTGCTAAAAAAATTGGTTTTGTCTCCACAAGGGTTTGAACCCACGCCCTCTCTCTCACCGGCCAAAACACTTACCAACTGGGCTGCGCGCGCAGCTTGTAAGATACACGCGTTCAATTGATTATATTTTAAAACAAGGATTTGAATTTTCCAAACCAAAACTGGCGCCAAGAACACACCTTCAACTGATTTTCAAAATTCTTCAAAACTGTGTTGTTTTGATCAATCAAAGGGTCTATCTCACTCGGTTTTTCACGAGGAACATGATGGTGCCCTCATAATTCATTTATTTTCACTCTAAGGGGGTCAATTTTCGCATGAACATGAAGAACCCTAGAACTGAAATTCAATGTGAAATCGTGTATGTGCAAGTTATGATGCAATTGATTGAGGGTTAATGATCCTCATAGGTGCAGAAACAAGATGGTATGTTCACATTTCATTTATGATGCGTGCAAGTATGAATTTGAAGTTCAAGAGCACTTACCTTAAAAACGGCACAACTGAGAATCAAATTCTTGCTTGGAGGTGTTACAGAAGTTGTTTGATGATCTGGATAGCTTCAATGGACCTTATGGAAGGTGTCTGGATGCTTGGAACCATCTGAATTCATCTGGGCATGGCCATGGTACCCGATCTGCATAAGCTTCAAGAGTGAATCGAATTTGATGATTCTGAGGTTATTGGCTATATGTGATGGATTGGATAGTTCATATGTGATATATGGATGATGTTAGAAGTGATAGTTTGGACAGAATTGAGCCTGAATGAAAATTGGCATGATAAGTCTTATGTTATGCATATTTGAGAAGTGAGGTAATGATTTTGAGTTCTTGGTGTTTTTGGGGTGTATGGATGGATCAAACAACTTCCAAATGATGTTTATGAGTTGTGGGGAGCATCATTTTGCTCAGAACTTGCAAGAGATGGAACTTGCACTTTCTACTCTTTGAAACTCATGAAACTTGCAATTCAAGAAAGAAGAGGGAAAACCTATAATTGTGAGGTTTTGGTGTGAATTGAAGAGTGGAAATGACCTCTATTTATAGGCCATGAGTTCTGAATGCAGAGCTTTGCAACTTGCTCAAGAATTGGTGATTTGGCATTTGGAGATAAAGTGGAATCTTTACATTTAATGCAAATGGTTAAAGTGACTAAACCATGGTTATTTTGGCCAAGCTTCTTATCTCTTTCCATTCTGATCTCAAATCAGAAAATATCATTCAATCATTGCATCTATGCATCATTACTTGGATCATTTAGTAGAATAGTGCATAACTTTGGTAAAAATGGCTTATAATTTCATGCATAAGGACCTCTAATGACAAAATTCAAAACCATAGCTATGCTCCATGTTTTTTCATGCTCTTGGACATTTTGGAAAGCTCATATTACACACTTCAAAACCTTAGTTGAAAGTTTCTTCAAGACCTTTAAGGAAATGGGTGAAAAAGATCCATGAACTTTGAAGAAAATGAGATTTTAAGTGCATTTTTTCAAAAGATGCCAACTTTGAAGCTCCATATCTCTTAAATGGTTGATCTTATGGAAAAAAATTATATGTGTCAAAGTTGTTTATTGGATCAAAATCTACAACTTTCATGTTGAAAGTTTTTTTCAGTTTGTAGGTGAAATTTTGAGAAATTCCCTTCCAAAGTTTGGAAAAAACCATTGAAAAACACTTAGAAAATTTTCTAAGTATGAAAGTCAAACTTTTGACTTTTTGATTCTTGATTGATTTTCTTGATTTTTCTTGATCAAATGACTTCATATATCATATATTGATGATTCAAAACTTCAAAAGTCATGGTTGACCAAAATTCTCCAAAAGTCAATGGTGATCTTGTACAGTTGACTTTTTCAGACGAATCGCGTTTCTGGAGATTTCAAATGAAACAGGCTATCCTCATCAAATGAATGGTATGAATGGACCACATTGAAGCATTAGAGGATATTGAGCCATGGTTTGAGTTGTGGCACCATGTCCTGATTAAAAAGTCAGTTGTTCAGTGAATTAAGTCAAAAACCCTAATTGTCGACCTGATGAAATTGATGACTGTGGATCTTGAATTGAAATGTAATTTCCATTGGATGTTGTCATAGGGATTATTTGAGGATGATTGAAACATTTGATTGACTTCCTGGGGGTTTTTAGGGTTTCCCAAATGTGATCCCTGATTTTGGTCCCTGATAGTTCAAAACCCTAATCTGATGATTTGAAATTTCACTGTTGATCAATCCTTGTGTAGGAGATGTCTTGAGCCAATGGATTAGGTCAAAATGATAAACTTGGGGTCTTGAGGTCATGTCCCAAGTCATCAGGTCAAATCTTGAGCAAAAGTCAGGAGTATGCTATCTTCAGTCAAAACCCTAATCTGGTTGGTTTAGAGCCTTTGAGCTTGTTGAAATGAATCTCTGAGGACCAAATGTTGATTTTTGATGAAGATGATTCCTTTGAGATGAAGGGAGAACAAAACCCTAATTGACTGTTTCTTGCACTGATGAGTGATCTCTTGATTAAACCCTGCTGAGCACAAGTAACAAACACAAGCTATGCAATTTGTTAGAGATGCAAATGATGCATATGCAAATGATATGAGGTGGTATCTTAGGTCAAAAATCGGGGTATGACAAGATCCACCTTCTCAATCAAGATGTGTCAAATAGCATAAATCATAGTCATACGTCATAAATCATAAACATATTCATACAATTGCATGCATGTTCATACATAATACATAATGCATCGCGACAAATGCATACATAACATGCAAGGTTCTCATTTATTTTGAGAATCTCGTCACATAAACACATTACATGCATCATGACATGGCATAAAAAACTAACTTTGTTTTTTTTTTCAGGTTACAGCTGCAGTCAAATAAACAACTTCAAAACCTTTCAGATCTAAGTCGATACCTTTGACGGTTCCTTAATGATCTACCTTCGGATCTAAGTTGATACCTTTGACGGTTCCTTAATGATCTACCTTCGGATCTAAGTCGATACCTTTGACGGTTCCTTAATGATCCACCTTCGGATCTAAGTCGATACCTTTGACGGTTCCTTAATGATCTACTTTCGGATCTAAGTCGATACCTTTGACGGTTCCTTAACGATCTACCTTCGGATCTAAGTCGATACCTTTGACGGTTCCTTAATGATCTACCTTCGAATCTAAGTCGATACCTTTGACGGTTCCTTAATGATCTACCTTCGGATCTAAGTCGATACCTTTGACGGTTCCTTAATGATCTACCTTCGGATCTAAGTCGATACCTTTGACGGTTCCTTAATGATCTACTTTCGGATCTAAGTCGATACCTTTGACGGTTCCTTAATGATCTACCTTCGGATCTAAGTCGATACCTTTGACGGTTCCTTAATGATCTACTTTCGGATCTAAGTCGATACCTTTGACGGTTCCTTAACGATCTACCTTCGGATCTAAGTCGATACCTTTGACGGTTCCTTAATGATCTACTTTCAGATCTAAGTCGATACCTTTGACGGTTCCTTAACGATCTACCTTTGGATTTAAGTCGATACCTTGGACGGTTCCTTAATGATCTACCTTTGGATTTAAGTCGATACCTTGGACGGTTCCTTAATGATCTACCTTTGGATTTAAGTCGATACCTTGGACGGTTCCTTAAACAATCTACCTTCAGATTTAAGTCGATACCTCAGACGGTTCCTTAAACAATCAACTTTCAAAATCTAAAAGCGGTAACCTCGGACGGTTCCGTAATGATCAACTTTCCAAAGTCTAATTCAGGTACTTCGAACGGTGCTGACACGACCAATTTTCAAAGATCTAATTCATCTACTACGAATAGTAATGACACAAACACTTCAGTCTCAATATCTGGATGGCATCTCTAAGCCCATATCCGACAATACTCTTCCTGGATGGCATCTCTAAGCCCATCTCTGAAAAAGTCCCTGCATCATCAAGGGCAAATTTCTCGGTATTCAAGTGTTCAATCCTCATCTACCTTCAGATTCCAACAGACACACATGTCAATCTACATCCTCAGGTATAAGAAGATTGAACAGGGGCAGCTGTCATACCCCAAAATTTGCCCATACTATTTCTCTTGTTCAAACTCAAGTCAAGGTACAAAGCTCAAAGCATACTCTCCTAAACAATGAACCCCTGAACTAGGGTTTTTGTCTCTCTCCAAGTAAAATCAGGTTCTGATACCTCCGATGGACTCCATGGCCTCTCATATGATTCAAATAATCCTCACGCCAAGTTTCAAGCCCTGACTCAAAAGATTGCTCACTCAATGGCCCGAACGATCAATAATCGACTAGTTGACCTAAAAGTCAAACTATGGTCAAACCACAATCAAAACTTCTGATTTTTGGTCAATATCCTCATTATGAAGTGTCATTCATCATTTGATCAAGTATTGATCATGATTCATCAAGGAAAGTTCAGAAATCAACAAAACCTAAAGTTCCTAAATTAGGGTTTTCTAGAAGAAAGTCAACTGAACTTTGACCGGCCATAACTTTCACATGGAACATCAAAATTTTCCATCCAAAGCTCATTTTGAAGGAAATTGAATTATCTACAACTTTGTCTCTCACATGCCAAGTCTAAAAATTCTTCATTTGGAAGATATAAGCCAATACATTACAGGTCCCTCTAAAGGATCACGAAAAAGTCATTTTCTCGCAAAGCTCATAACATGAACATGGAAGATTCAATTGATGTGAAACCAAAAGGAGCCTTTAGAGGACTCTTCAAGGTTTCCAAAAAGTCCTAGAACATCTCCATATGATAAAAATTGAGAGAGTTATAGCTTGCGCAAGTTGGGCGATTTTGAGAAAATGCATAAAAAGCAAAGTGATGAATTTTGAGTTGTTGACCAAATGGGCCTAATATTTCCATCTCAAACGTGACAATGGCCCATATAACAACCCTTAAACCTATTATTTCATTTTTATGATATTTATTTTTATTTACTTGAATTTTTATTCATTTAAACATTAATAAATCACATAAAATATGAACTAAATAGTTTCAAATCAAAGATTAATTTTTCCAATCAAATTCAATCATCAATTACACCTCATGATCAACCAAATTTCGTGCTTGCATGGTCTTGGATTTTATTTTGTTTGTTTTTTTATTTTATTCAAATTAAATCAAATAAAACCAAATAAAATCCAAATCAATTCAAATAAAATCATGGAAATTCTTATTAACCAAATAAAGTCCAAATCCATCTAAGATGGTCAATAACACGTGAATAAAAGTGTTGGAAAATAGAATGGGACCTTGAATTAGAAAGATCTTATAATCAAATTTTTTCCATACAATCCAATTGTTTCTTTCCAAGTTCATTCAACCCTAATTCACTCACTATATATATCCTAGTCATTCTGCAAATAGGGGACGAAAAATTGGAGAGAAAAAAGAGGCAAAAGTACTAGGGTTTCAAGGTTAAAAAAAATCAAGAAACTAGGGCATGTGGAGGAATCCTTCTCAGCAAGTTTCAGTCCAAGAAAACGATTCAATCACACCCCTGATAGCACCAGAAGAAATTACCAATCATTGTGGAAGCTTGCAGCCATCCATGCCGTCTCCTCCAAGGTGTGTCACGTAAGTAAAATTCTTGGACTCTAGACTTCCGTTTCATGGTATATAAATCAATTTGATGCGTATATGTATGTTCACACTGATGTTTACAAGCGCATAGAATCATCGAACACGAGTTTTGACGCCTGAATCGCGGATCACCATTGTTGAGCTTCAAACTTTGGCTTCTTCATTACGCGTTTTGCAGGCAACCTCCGGCCATATAAACGGCATCATGGAACTCGCAGGTCCTGGATTAACCAATCTGGGTTCTTATCATGTTTAATCTGGCCGTGTTTCGCAGTTTGGTTGTTTTGCAGGTCCCGGCTACGAAAGTATTCGTAGCTAATTCGCAGGAGATCCATAGCTAAAGTTAATGGCACTAGGAAGAAGATGATGATGATGGACGGTGGGCCCCAGCGTGAGATCTCTATTGGACAGTCAAGAGGTGTCGTTCCTCTCTCCAGACTTCATTGGGCAGTCCACTTTGACTGAACCCTCTCTCTAATCCTATTGGCTGACGTGAGAAACACAGGGGGTCCCACGTTGAATGCTTTTGACTTTTTTCCATTTGCTTTCGTTTTAATATTTATTTTATTGAAGAGATATTATTAACAAGAAAGCAAACTGGACTGGATGGCAAGCGCAGCATATTCATTTTCAAGAGGACCTGGGTTCGATCCCCAGGTCTAACAATGTATTTTTGACAATTTATTTGATCCCAGATCCAGTACAGCACACCCATGCGAGGCTTACAATACACCCAGTCTCATCTATTGTCAGATCTGTCCAATTACACATCCAACGCACATGAGATTGCTAGACCACCATGGACCCTCATGGAGCAGTCACACTCAAACAAAGCTAAGTACTTTTTTTTATTTATTTCTTTTTTATTTTAATTACATAAACCATATTATTTATGCTCCTTGTTCTTTCTTTATTTTTTATATAACTCTTTTTATTTATATGGTTTATTTTAATAAATTAATTTTATAGTAAAATTATAATTATTGATTATTTAATCAAGAACCCGATTTTTCTTTGCAACATTAAAAATAATTTATTTTAAATTGGTTCTTTAGTTAATAATTATTTTAGCCTAATAATTTAATTTTAGGTTAATTAAATATCTTTTATGCATTTTAAATTGGTTCTTTAGTTAATAATTATTTTAGCCTAATAATTTAATTTTAGGTTAATTAAATATCTTTTATGCATTAAATCTTTTTAGCCTGACAACTAAATCACTGTTGGTAGGTGTTATCCACTAACCATATTTTAGCCTTACAAACCCTGTAGGTCACAATCAGTTTTCTTGAATAAACCTTTGGTTTTGTAAACTTTTTTTTAGTGTTTATAGATCATTCATACACTAACCTCTTCTCTTCTTTGCGCGAATTTTCAGGGTTACTTCAAATTCTTCAGCCACTCGTTTCAGCCGACCAAAAGCTAAGCTTTCTAACCTTTTTATATATATTTATTTATTTTTATTTTTAATTACAAAGTCCTCTTTTATTTATTATCAATGCCCTTATTTGCCACAAAAAATTTTCTACCTTTCTCTTCTTCATTTTCAGGGTTAGCCAAGATCCTCCGACTACGCACCATCAGAGCTAAGTTTCCAATCCTTATTTTATTGTATTTAAATATTATTTTACTTGTTGCCTTTTGCCCAAAATAGGGTTTGCTTCGAATAGTCAATCCACTCACCCCTATTATTTTTTCTTTTAATTTTCAGAGTTGATCAAGGTTCGAGGAAGATCAAGGCTCAAGATAATTAAACTAATTATTCATCCCTCTTGTTTTTCCGCCTTTTAATTGCCCCCTTCCCCGCAGGTGTTTATTGTAATAGCGTAGGAATTTATTTTCTGCCTTTAATTTCCGTAATATTAACTGCGTGGTTAGTAATCCTAGGGAGTGCAAGACTATTAACCGAATCTAGATCACCTAATTACAAGATAAATGTCATCGAAGTTAACCACGTGATTGCGCCACACACGCACCTTTAGGATAACCCCTCTGGTTGCCTTGTTGCCTTATTACTGTTGCCTTGTTGCCTCTAAGTGTACTAAATAGTCAAGTCCCTCGATTCCGAGGATACCTAAAGCAAATGTTGCCTTTTAAAGTTATTGAAACTCCCTCGAGGTTGCCTTATAAAAGATGATTGTCCCAATTGCTAAGGTATCCTCGCATGATGCCTAAAAAGATAAAATGACTATTATATCCTTCCCTTAGACTACCTTCCCTCTTTATGGCAAGGGACAGTCTTATGGCGAATGATTATTCTCTCGATGACCCTTAAACATCCAATTGAAAGACTTCCTGCCCTCTTATGGTATGGATAGACCCTTTCGCCTGAAAAGCTAAAAGAACGAATTTTAAAACTTAGGGTAGTTGCTATTAATTGCTTGCTCCTTTTCAAATTCAAATTCAAAAATCTTTTTCCCGCCCTTTTCAAATCAATTCAAAAAGACTACGCTTATTTACAAGCTAAAGTTCTTCTTCAAAAATCTTTTCAAACAATTCAAACATTTTGAAAACAAAGTGAGCTAAGCAATTAAGAGCCCATGGATAACCATGGATGCAAAGGGTGCCTTACACCTTCCCTTTGCATAACTTACCCCCCGAACTCAAAATCTTTTTAAAAGGTCTTTCCTGTTCTTTTTGCCTTTCCAATTGGATAAAATAAAAGTCGGTGGCGACTCTTGCTCACCGCAACATTGGTTGCTTTAAAAAATAAAAGTCAGTTCACCGAGTTACAGAACGAAACCCCGCTTCGACAATTTCCCTTAGGAAGATACTTTCATCCCAACATAAAATCCTACAAATAGTCCATTCATTCCTACCTCTGACTTATCTGATTCTTTCTTGATCCGTTGCGCTACTCTGATTCCAACAAGCCACACACCTTGAAATCCTCTGAGTCACGTTATATCCATAATTCACTTGGTTTCCATTAATACACAATAATCCCTATTCCACAGTTGTCCAATTACAACACGTGCCAGAACTCCATATACATCCATCATCGACTACTACTCTTTGAAGTTGCGTACTCTCCAGAATCAAGCTTCTACTTACTCTGCCATTCCATATAGTTCATCCACCACAACTTAGGTACACGTTTCATTCTCAGGACATTGAAACCCAAATACTTACTGACTTAGAGGTTCGTCCCTGTCACTGATTTCCACAACACACAACTGCTATGTTTTTCCCTTCCGACAAGTTTGGTTGCTTAGTCGGTATAATAAACCCTTCACGACGTACTGCAGCTCATGATAACTCTAGCAGTTTTACACAACTTTTACCCAACCATACACCTTCATTCTCTTAGCGTAGTATCACCTCTGATGACTCGTGCGACTTACTCATATAACAATACTCCCATAGCCACACTCCATTCACACAACCATCTAATGTTTGTTCCACCTCTGAACTAAACTGACTTCCTCGGCGGCTGCATCCTTCATTGCGGTGCTTCCAACGGTCTGAGTGTAGTCACAATGCAAAAATTGCACTTTGTACTTCGAACGTATCTTTCATAGACTCCTTAGCAGTCCTAAAACAAAATGTCTATGCTTTACCAAGATTAATACTTCTCCACTCAGAGTATCTAGCAATACCTTACCAGACACATCACACATCGAGCCGATCCAGATACGATTCACATATTCCATCACCGGTCACCAATGGTACATGATATCCACTCACTATGCTGACCAGGATATCATGACCGCACATGAGTCTCACTCTAGACACTAATGCAAGATTTCCAACTTAACTCTTCACGAAACGAGAACGTCCCCAAGGTACAATCTGATACTAACTCACGCGATCACGATCACTCAGAGTCTCCATAAGTATAGTATTGGATCTTGATCCATTTCACCATCGTCTGCCTAGTTATTCCCCTACTATCGAGCGCGACGTATGGATCCCCATCCCCCATATCTTATGAGAGTCTGGATCTGCGTCTCACGAGTGCCAAATCAGAATTCTACCTTGAGCTTCAGATCACCTTTGTCCCACACATGTCGGAAAAAGGATGACTCACACATCTTGTGCACGGTAGTGATACTGTGGAATTATACCCGTCTGGTAGTACCAACATGGTGGTCCAACTCCGAGGCCATGTATCCAGGCAACCTACCTCAGTGACGTATAACGATCTCCACGCGTATCCTAAAGTCACAACCGACAAGTGTCTGAACAGACCTCCAATAGGTTCATCGTTCCTCAAGTCCTTCGAATCACACTCCCAAGATGCTAAAACCTGAGAGTGCTACACATCAAGGTTACTTACTCGGAAAGCCACAACGCCAAACACGAAGATTTGAAGTTCAACTTCGGATTATCATGCAGTGCGCGTACCCACTCGTCCCACGCATGCATGAGATTCCTAGGATAATTCAGTCCAGATAGGAATACTATGGTTCCTAACAACCAACTCAACTGCGATCATCCTACTGACGTTCCAGATAGATCTTAGTTCTTACTCGCCTGAACGCCCAACGCCAAGCGTAGTTCTATGGCTTCACTCGGGGTCAGACGAACAACAACTAACAAGAACTTAGGTCACTGCATTTCACGCTTCTACATCATTTCATATTCCATCTAGCGTAGTTCTAGAACTTAAATATAAAATGATAAGAACAGAAATACATATCCCCTTCTATCGATCGGGTATTCAAGCCTCACCCAATCGTAAGCTACCACACTCGTACATTCCACCAACCCTTACTAGGAAACTACTCTCGTTTAGGGTACACCAAGCTGATTTAGAATCTAGTACTTCACCCATTCAATTACTGTCCGTACCAGCGCAATCAGAAAGGTCTAACTCTTCTATCCGCATTTCCAAAGGTTATTCTGTCCTATCAGCTCACCCGTCACACTTAACACTGGCAGCATCATCAGTACAGAATCCTACTAATTCACAGCTCAACACCTTCGGAGAATCTCAAATACAAGGCTCCTACTTAATCCTATTTGGATTTTCCTTGCTATTACCAAGACTTAGAGAAATTTCACTTCGTCCAATCAAAATCCTGGGGGTTCTAGTTGTCTCCATCCACACCTTGGTAGTTCGGGTATTACTCCTTTGCGTCAAACGCTCCTCTTAATTTTGACAACTCCAATATTATCCACTTAAACGTCCAAACAATCCATTACTCATCCCACTCCAACTACTTGGGTTCATAATACTTACAGATTTACGATTCCTCGTGGCGGCTCTGCCGTAATTCTACTGTCTCACACTCATTTGATGAGTTGATCAAGTTCAACAATTGAATGAGATATTAGTAAAATCAGGCTAGCAACACACACATGTGAGGAGGAAGAGGAATTGCTAGTGATGTCTCATGGCTCGGCCGAGAATCGACCTGCTCTGATACCAACTGTAACACCCCATACATAACTGACTAGTATATTATGCATGAAACGTTAAAATTGATATTGAGTACATACAAAAGCTATAGTTATAGAAAGATCCATATAAAATACAACATGAAATTCTACTAAGAAGCATAATACATGAGTCTTCAATGGATCTTGCACAGCGGAATGTCAAAACCAACGAGGTCTTCGAGCCAACACCACTTCCAAGTCTTTAGTCCGAACCTGCTTCTGACCAAACGCTACTAAACTGCACCTGAAAAAAATATAAGTTGATTGGGGTGAGATTACTAAATCTCAGTGAGTCCTCTTATCCTATGGGTCCACTCGGATCTACAGGGTTCATGCATCAACAAAATCGAATCCACCATTGATCCGGGGTTCATCCTCACATCCGGTACAAGTACGGAGAAAACACATGAATCGTCCACCATAGGAGTCATCAAATCACAAGTACCCAAATAGTACAACAAACACGTATGCAGACCCATACCCATGTACGGGGAATCCACAAGTGGTAACAACCAAACTACTTAGGCTGCACACACATCCTCGGTGAGTCACCAAGTACCTGTCGTCAAGAAGACTCGCACAAGACCATCGCTAGATGAAGCGGACAAATCCTACATGGAATTCTATCTGTGACGAGTTACAGCGGTGACATTGCCTACACGGCGTCACGGCCCCGTCATCATCCATACGCACTATGGTTTCCGCAAGTGCGAATACGCCTAATTGACTGTACAAGCCCATCCGGTTAGGAGCCTAGTGGCGTAGCCTACGTGGCACCACTAGAGGTGAGTATCCAGGTGATATCGCCTAAGTGGCATCACTACTCCACCATACCAATCACGCCAAGTGTGTTCTGCAAGTGAGACACGCCCTGAAGACTCTCACAAGCACACTGCAATGGTAGCTCCGGTGTGTTTGTCATACCAAGAACGCCGATGTGTTCTGCAAGTGAGACACGCCCCATAGACTCTCACGAGCACATCACAATGGTAAATTGGAAACTAGTCCATATACAATGGTGCCTTACCACCTAGTAGTGGCCCACTTCGATTCTAGCATACCACTCGCATAACAAGCGTCAATCACACAATACAATCAATCCCGAATGTTTAACCGAAACAACGGGCATTAATGATCATTATCACACAAAGCATCATGCCACAAACAAGCAACCATCTCCGAACGTCAATCGAACGGACGGATAAACATAATATGATCATCATAAAGCATATCGATATAATGCATTAATTAATGATCCACATATTGAGAATCAACACATCCATGACCATATACAACATTAGCATGTTCAAATACAATTTAAACAAGTCTCACACGACTAAGGAGGCGTTCGGTTCTCTACTCGGAACGGAACTGCTCTCGGGGGAATTAGTAACGTAAAATCTCGTCCGACGAGGTTCACTAAGTGGGGTTCCAATATTATTAAATAAAACATTCTGATTCGGGGATCAATTTTATTAGATAATACATGTTACTAGCTTTCCAACGATATAAAGTTTGCGCGAAACAGACTTACGACGCAAAAGTTATGAATTTTCGATGTTTTGGAAAATCTGCCCCAAACAGTGATGTAACGGGTTACATGAATCATGTAACCGGTTACATGACCCAAAAACTGCGTTTTCACCCTTTTTCACACATGTAACCGGTTACATCAACCATGTAACCGGTTACATGACTGACAAACCCCAAAAATCTGCATTTTAAAGTTCCAACTCTAATCCAACTTCACTCCAAATAAATCCCAACATGCCACAACAATTTAAATCATGTTTATACATACATATATCAAAATTTAGCAGGAATAGGCATAGAGTGTCAACATGCAACATCAATTATTTCCAAAATTCCAAACTCATTGTTTAATTATGCATGTATCACATTGATCACAAGCTAAACCCTTGAACATGTAATTTCCCAAATCCTACCCACATTCCTAACTATGGGACTCACCTTGGATTGATAGAGGTTTAGATGGTGTTAATGCAGCCTTTGAACTCTCCTCTTGCCCAAAGGTTCACCTTCTTCATCATCAAATTCGCAGCTGCATTCACACACAAACTCAGCATGGATCACTCCACTTCAAACCTGCTTATTTCCCTCAAAACAGAACCCATGAATGCGAATTAGTACATCAAATCAAAGGAAATTTCGTTAGCTATCCAAAACTTCAAGAATTACCTCAATCGGAGCTGTGAGCAGAGAGTTATGGCACTTTTAGTGGGGGCTGTCCATGGGTTGCGAAAATGGAGAAGATGGACATGACTTCTACTTTCTCCCACTTGCTTCTAAGTTCTTCTTTCTCAAAAATTCTGACTTATAACAACTAACCCTCCAAACATGCCCTTATGATCATGCAATAGAGATCAAGGTCCATTATATCCTCTAACTTATTCATATTTACAACAATGCCATGTAGTCATATTCTAACTATGCCATTAGATTCTAACCATTCCACATGAAACTTTCTCTTAATAATCCTTCTTAGATTAATATAATCCAATATCAATATGCCTTCTAATCATCACTTAACCAATTAAATGATAATTAACTTGTGTCGGAGAATCGGGGTATTACAATATATTTATTTTTAACTATGACATTTACTATTATAATAACCTAGGATACTCACAAAAAATGAGAGCATTTATAATAAATCTATTAATTGATTGCTCTAATAAATCAATTCATGCCCTATATGATTTCTCAAATATATTATACATCAAGACTCAATTAATTACCATCATTATTAACTTTTATTCTAATCACGCACATACGTAAACCAAATGCAATTCTTAATATTAAACCCTTAATACTATATGGAACAATTCATCTGAAATCATATCAATTTTATAAGGAAAGTTTTATTGTCTAATATAATTATTTAATTATTTTATTTATTTTTTGTCATAATCAATGTTGTCTTTTAATATTTTTTATTTGAAGTTATACTGATTATTTGTTAAACAAAAGAATAGATTGATCTTATATACATTCATCCACATGCTGAAAAATTAAATGACCCAATAGAGGTAGGTATTAACTGTAGGTGATAATATTTGAATTTAGGTGATAATAATTAATTTTATAGGTACAAAGTTTTTCAATATATAAAGGCAATCATTATGCCTTATTAATCATAAAAAATAAAAATAAAAAGTAGAATTCAAACATAATACCAATAAATATAACTCTCTACCTTCCATACAATACAAATAAAATAAATAATATCTTGACATAATTCAAACCCAAATGGAGGAATAAAAAAGTATGAAATAATTAAAAATAAACGTACAAAAAATATTTTATATAGAATTAAAAATTAAATGCATACAAACATATTCTCATATTTTCAATGCCTTCATTACCTAAACATGCACCTAAACATGCACTATTATTATAAGTTTGACAATAATTTTAATTTATATTCATTATTTTAAAATCCATGAAAAAATAGTTGATATTAATTTTAATTTTAATTTATTCCTTTAATATCAATAAAAATATCAAATATTTCGTACAAACAGAAAGTTGGTATTGACCCTTTTTTTCTATAAAAATTAATCCAATCAATTACATGTCATTTTTTTAAAACAAAAATATCATATATTTGATAAAAATAATATATGATATTATGACATGATACAACGAAAAATAAAATTGACTTGAAATAATGTTAGCATTTTTATATTAAAATATTAGTATTTTTTATATTAAAATGTTAGCATTTATACTAAAATATGATACAAATATTTGTTGATACAAAAAAAAAAACGAGTGACAAAAAAATTTCTTATGAAACACACAAATTTATTATTCTTCTTTATATTTAAAACAATAAGTTAATATATCAATTATAAATTTTACTCAACATATTATAACACTGTCATTTAATTTTACGGGATACATTTAAAATATTAATTAATTAATTTAATTTAATTTAATTTTTTCAAATTTTTTTTTGACTTAGAACAATTTTTTTTGACCACTTCTAAAAATTAATTCAAACTATTAAAAAACATTTCTCTTATTTTTTTTATATGAACAAATATCATATACTTTATGACGATATTGTATGATGCATGTGAACGCAAGATAAATGACTATTTAATTATTTTATTTATTTTTTCTACTATAGTATATATTTCTAATTAAATGATTATTATAATTTCAAATATTTTTTTCTCTATAATTTTATATGATACAAATATTTGTTAATACAAAAAAGCACGGGTCACAATTTTTTTTTATGAAACACACAAATTTATTCTTCTTCTTTATATTTAAAACAATAATTTAATATATCAATTATAAATCTTACTCAACATATTATAACACTGTCATTTCATTTTACGAGATACATTTAAAATATTAATTAATTTATTTTATTTTATTTTAGTTTTTCAAATTTGTTTTTGACTTAGAACAATTTTTTTTGACTAAAAACTAATTCAAACTATTAAATATCATTTCTCTTATTTCTCTTTTTTTTAATATGAACAAATATCATATACTTTATGACGATATTGTATGATGCATGTGAACGTAAGATAAATGACTACTTAATTATTTTTATTTTTTTTACTATAGTATATATTTCTAATTAAATTAAATTAATATTTATATGATAATTATAATTTTAAATATTTTTTCTTTTTAATTTGCATATCTTTTATATATATTTATTAACCATCATTATATATTTATTTATTATTTATATCGACTTAGCGTGACCCGTGGGAACGCACGGGTCCTTTACTAGTTGTATAAGAGAAAAGTAATTATGAAATACATCTACCATCATCGATTTCTGATTTTTGTTCTTCATTCATGTAACGGGATTTCTGATTTTTGTTCTTCATTCATGTAACGGGATTTCTGATTTTTGTTCTACATTCATGTAACGGTTTGTATTCCAAATGAATGTAACGGGATTTCTGATTTTTGTTCTACATTCATGTAACGGTTTGTATTCCAAATGAATGAAAGGTTTTGCCATCATTTCCATGAAATTGATTCATCCATCATTGGTATAAATTGCCTTATTTTTTCATCTTCTTCTAACTCCTTCCGTTATTCATGTAACAGTTTGTATTTCAAATGAATGAAAGGTTTTGCCATCATTTCCATGAAATTGATTCATCATCCATCATTGGTATAAATTGATTATTTTGGTTTTAGGGTTTGAAGCTCCGTGAAACCATCATTGTTCTTCAAGGTAGATCTGTGGTTTGATATGAGTATGTCATATTTTGAGTTTTAGAGTTTCTTTTATGTTATAATTTCAAGGGATTGCTTTTTTGTTTCGTTTTTATATTATAATTTCATAGGTATTATATAATTTTTCTCATTTTCCATCAGATATTACGATAGTTTCTCAATTACAGAATAGAATTTACAAGAGAACACATGGAAGAAGATTTGACCACAGAAGAGAAGATCTGAGAAGAAAAACAGTGGAAAGAGAAGGTGACGTTATGATGATGTGAGTTGATAAAAAAATCGAGTGGAAATCATTTTATTTTATGAGGAATATATTATGATTTGATAAAATGTCATTTATTTATTACCAAAAGTTTGACAATATTATTTTTTGAAAGAATCTATCAATCATTAAATGGTAATTCATAACCATTAAAATAGTGTAACAGATTAAAAAATATATAAATTATTAGTCCAATTTGATCTCTCCTCAACAAAATTAAACTAAACTGCACAATTATATTATACTAATAGTATTTGAGAAACTTTTGGTTATAGATAAATTTTAACCTATTAAATAAAATCTTTTTCTAATTTTTTTTCTAAAAACTCACGTAACTAATAAAAAAAGTGAATTTCTTAAAAAAAACTTATAAAAAAAAAAAACCTTTAAATAAAAATGTGAATTTGTAATAAAATATTATTTACTCTCAATTTTAAACAATCTTCACATTTTTTTAATAAATAAAATTATATTCAATTCACTTAAAATTTATATTTAAAAACATTATATAACAAAGAAAAAAAAGTGAATATTAAATAATGACCGCATATTATTACGTTCTAAATTAAAAAATAAAATTAAAGTAAAAAATGAAATTGATAAGTTTCCTCTAAATTTAAATTTTTTTTAAAAAATAATTTTGTTTAAATTTTGTTTTATTATCAATCAAATTATTATTTACTCATTATTCATTTTTTTAAATTTATTAAATATATTTTGAGATTTCATACGTATTTTATTTAAAATTTTATCAATTTCACTATTTAATTCAAGTGCTAGAATTTAATACGTTATAAAATAATTAAAAAAAGAATGTGAAATTTGTTTAAAAATAGGAAGAAATTATTTTTGGTTATTAAGACTTGTGATATTTTAAACAATGTATAAAAAGTTTATAAAAAGTTTAGTAATGTATTAACTAAAGTATAATTAAATATTAAATATGAGATCCACATAAAAAACAATTATATATTTATAAGCGAGAACACAATAGTTTATTACTATAAATAAAATAGTGTATCGTGTTTTTCATCTTTGAGTTGATAGGAGAATCGCACATTTTAATGTATATAGGTAGAAGATAATCAACTTACATAAATAAATAATAATACAAAAAATTTTGGGTACAAAATAATCATACAATTTAAATGAATTAAATGAACTACATTATAAATATTAATAGAACCAAACATAAGTAATGTATGAATAAATAGTATAAAAAATTGTATGACATTTTTTATTAATCATACAATTTGTCTGTCATATATAAAATTTAAAATTTTAACGGGACAAGTTTATCAATTATATATATATAAAATATAAAATAATTGAAATATTAAAATTAAAACTTTAAAAGAGTCAATTTCCTCAAAATACAAAATAATTTAGTACGGATACAAATGGGTACTTATGTATGTGCATATGGTACTAATATTAACACATTTAATTAAATATTAAATAATAACGAGAATAATTTAATATTGGTTTAAATATTTTTATGAATAATTCCGAAACAAAAATATTTATATTATATATATAGAATAATATATTTGATTAATTGGAAGGCTATAAATACTATCCTGCTTGAGCTTGGCTTCCCTGAACCTTTTGTGAACTGGATCATGATTGGTGTTTCTACTGTCTCTTATAGGTTCAGCATCAATGGTGAGCCTTCCAATCTTATGCTGGCAAAAAGAGGAATAAGGCAAGGGGATCCCATCTCCCCTTACCTTTTTGTGTTGGTCATGGAATATATGAGTAGGCTCCTTCAAAAAATGCAGCTTAACCATAATTTGAACCACCATTCACGATGTGCAAAGCTGGATTTAACTCACCTTACCTTTGCTGATGACATCTTACTTTTTGCTAGGGGAGAAAGGAGTTCTGTTGATATGATGATACAAACTATGAACACCTTCTATAAGTCCATAGAATTGGGAATGAATCCAGCAAAGTGTAATGTCTATTTTGGTGCTGTTGAAGAGGAGGTGAAGCAGAGTATTCTTGAAAGACAGGTTTCAATGAAGGTCTAGTGCCCTTTCGTTATCTTGGTGTGCCTCTCGCCAGCAAGAAATTGTCTCTGAACCATTATCTTCCCCTCATTGAAAGAATCCTTAGTAAAATCCATCATTGGAGTGCAAAATTGCTGAGCATTGCAGGTAGAAAATTTGTTAAATTTGTTTGCACTGCTATTGCAAGCTACTAGTTGCAATGTTTTCAGGTTCCTAAGTGTGTTATTCACAATATCCACACTGTGTGTCGCACCTTCATCTGGACAGGGGGTGATACTACTAGTAACAAGAGTCCTGTGGCCTGGGGATACAATTTGTAAGCCCATAAAGCATGGAGGTTTGGGCATTCTTAACTTGGAGATTTGGAACCAGTTAACCATGTTAAAGCTCCTTTGGAATTTGAGCAATAAGCAGGATTGCCTTTGGGTGAAGTGGATGCACTCCTACTTCCTAAAAGAGCAAAACTTTATGAGCATAAAGGTGAGCATGAGTGCTTCTTGGGCTATCAAAGGTTTCATGAAAGCCAGGGATCAAATATGTGATTTACAGAGTTATTGGACCAGTAGTATGAATTCACACAGATTCAATATGGGGACTGCTTACAAGCTATTATATAGTGCTCAGGATTCTGTTGCACGGTATGATATTGTTACAGGGAACACGTGTAACACCCCATACATACATTGCCTAGGATATACGTATATGGCATTAAAATGGTACTCGAAAAATCATAACATAAGCAGCGGAATAGATAATGTATAAGTACAAGTACAAAAGCCCAAACTGTCATGGCCAAAATACATGAGTTCCAACTGGTACAAATACATATCCATAGTACAAAAGATGGAGATACAAAAGATCATAAACTACGTACGACAGAACACATCGCCAAGGAACATCAACTCGAAGCTAAGTCATCTTACCCTTGCCTCGATCCTGCCTCGAACCACCTGTAAAAAGAATAATTGGAATGGGGTGAGATTACTAAATCTCAGTGAGTCTCCCTATCTTACGGGTTCACTCAGTTCTACAGGGAACATGCAATCAACGAATTCACCGAGAATCTGGGTTACGTCACGGCTAGGTACAAGTACAAACAAGGATACACCGTTAATGGAAGTCCCATAACTATCCAAGAAGGCATCAACAACAACAGGCTCAACGCCATCACAAACAAGTATGCAGACCCGTACCCATGTACGAGGAATCCAGGAGTAAAATCTGCCTGTCTACCTAGGCTGCCAAACCACACCCTCGGTGGGTTACACCCGTACATCGCATCAAGAGACTTGCACAAGCACATCGCAAGACTAATCGGATACCCCTCCTAAATGGAAATCATCCGAGATGAGTTACAGCCGTGACATTGCCTAAATGGCGTCCGACCCCATCACTGTCCATACGCAGATGAGTTAACATCGAGTGCAATTACGCCATCTTGACAATACGAGCCCACCGGGCGAAAGCCTAGTGATCTTGCCTACGTGGCATCACTAGAGGTGAATCGGAAGTAATATTACCTACGTGGCATTACTTCTCCACCATACCAAGCACGCCAATATGTTAACATCGAGTGGGATACGCCCCGTAGGCCCTCACAAGCATATCGCAATGGTAGCTCAGGTGTGCAAAACATACCGAGAACGCAGATGAGTTAACGTCGAGTGGGATACGCCCCATAGGCCCTCACAAGCACATCACAACGGTAATGATGGAACTAAGTCCATAAACAGGACTTACCACCTAGTAGCTTAAGCTTACTCCGATTCAAGCATACACAAAACACCGAGATCACACAGCACGGTATAAGCCATCACACAGGAAATCACATACGAATGTTCAACCGGAACAAACGAAATCATAAAAATAATAATGCCACAATATAATCCACACAATTTGTATTTCACACATACAAGCATTTCCAAGGGATTTTAGTCATATCATGGTCTTATATAATTAAAACACATATTAGAATGCCATACAAGTCATAAGAGGCCTTCGATTCCGATACAAAACGAAACTGCACTCAAATGGGAGAAATATCAATTCTGCATCAGACTAGTTCGCTACAGCGAACTCAAACAGAAGCTAAACTTCTTCAAACCCAGGTCAGTTCGCTACAGCGAACTCCAGCGAAGCCCCGATTCGCTACAGCGAAGGAAAGTTTGCTACAGCGAATAAATCAATTCAACTCCCAGGTTTATTCGCTACACAGTTCGCTACAGCGAATCATTCGCTACAGCGAATGAAAGTTCGCTGCAGCGAACTCTGCAAAATCAGCAAAAATGCAGAACGCGTTTGGGGTCCCCAAACCCCAAAATCTTACATGCAATCATTCTTGATGGAGCAATAAGACATGGTAAATGTACATACACGAATTACTACTAGAATAGAGTCTTAAACATGCATGAATAAGGATTATAGAACACATACTCTCAATCCCTTAATCCCTCACATTGACATAAACCCCAAAAGTTTCCCCAAGTCTCTATCTATGAGACTCACCTGATTAAGCTGAGGAAGAAGCTCTGAAAATCAGAAGTAGATGATGAAGGTTGATGGATCAAAGGTGCATGCAAGGCTGAAAGTTGAAGTTGGCAATGGGTCTTCCTCTCCTTCCTTCTTGTTTCACGTTTCTTCCTCTTCTACTCTCCACAATTCTGTTTTTGGCTTCTAAAAATCAGAATTGTTCCAAAACCAAACAATCCTTAAGACTTAGATAGAGTGCAAAGACTAAAGTATCCGCCAACTAAACTTTATTTACCATAATGCCACTTGGTTCCATCTCAACTAAATGAAATTCATATCATTAATCACTTAATGAAAAATTAGAATATTACATTCTCCCCCCTTAAATAGAATTCGTCCTCGAATTCGAAAACTTACCAGAATAAGTGAGGATACAACTCCCGCATCTCTGATTCGAGCTCCCAAGTTGCTTCGTCAGGATGCGACTCTTCCCACAACACCTTCACAAGAGGTATCTCTTTGCTTCTCAACGACTTGCTAGCATGCTCCAAGATACGACAAGGTTTCGGTTGGAAAGAAAGATCTGGCTCTACTTCAATCGTATCTGGTAGGATAGGATGAAATGAATCAGGCACAAACTTCCGCAACTGAGATACATGGAAAACGTCATGCAGCCCGGACAATGAAGGAGGCAACGCTAACTGGTATGCGACTTCACCTATCCGTCTCATGATTTGATAAGGTCCTACGTATCTCAGGCTAAGCTTGCGCGTCTTAAACGGTCCTTTCAACCTCAACCTCGGAGTCACCTTCAAGAAAACATGATCTCCTACATCAAACTCCAACGGTCTCCTTCGTTTATCCGCATAACTCTTCTGTCGATCTTGAGCTTGTTTCATCTTATCTCGGATCATCTTAACTTTCTCCGTGGTTTCTTGAATTATCTCCGGTCCAAGGATTCCCTTCTCACCAACTTCAGACCAACACAACGGTGATCGATACTTCCTTCCATACAAGGCTTCGTATGGGGCCATACCGATACTCGCATGATAACTGTTGTTATATGCAAATTCTATCAAAGGTAAGTTATCTTTCCAACTTCCACCAATTTCCAAGATACATGCCCTTAGCATATCCTCAATGGTTTGAATAGTCCTTTCTGTTTGTCCATCTGTCTGGGGGTGGTTAGAAGTGCTCAAATTCAGATTTGTACCCATTTCTTGATGAAAAGCTTTCCAAAATCGGGAAGTGAACTTCAGATCTCTATCCGACACAATACTAGAAGGTACACCGTGCAATCTCACAATCTCCACTACAAAAAGCCTCGCAAGGTGAGAAACCTTGTGAGTCGTCTTAACCGGCAAGAAATGCGCGGACTTAGTCAAACGATCCACTATCACCCATATCGAGTCGTGCCCACCTAATACCCGTGGTAGTCCCACAATGAAGTCCATGGATATACTGTCCCATTTCCAAACAGGAATATCCAATGGTTGCAACATACCACCGGGTCTTTGGTGCTCTATCTTCACCTGTTGGCAAATCACGCACTGCTCTACATAATCAGCCACATCTCTCTTCATACCAGGCCACCAAAAATTCCCTTTCAAGTCTTGATACATCTTGGTCGATCCGGGATGGATGGTGAATTTGCTCTTGTGAGCCTCGTCCAGAATTAACCTCCTTAACTCCGCATCATTTGGCACACACATCCTTCGTCCAAAAAGAATGAGTCCATCAGATGTACGAACGAAATCAGGAAGGTTTGCTTTAGCCTGCAATTCTACATCATTCCACTGTGCTTGACGGATCCTTTCCTGCAACTCATTCTCAATACACAAGTTACTTATCAACACACCCGTTGGTGCCCACTCAAATTGTAAGTCCAAATTTCTGAACTTCTCCATAAGGCCAAATTCCAACATCATCAGCTCTGCAACCTTAATCTCCTTTCTACTCAAGGCATCCGCTACCTTATTAGCTTTACCGGGATGGTACTTCAAATCAAAGTCAAAGTCCTTCAAGTACTCCATCCATCTCCTTTGACGCATGTTGAGTTCCTTTTGATCAAAGAGATACTTCAAACTTTTGTGATCACTAAACATCTGAAAGTGAACTCCATACAAATAATGTCGCCACACCTTGAGCGCGAACACAATTGCAGCGAATTCGAGGTCATGAGTAGGATAATTCTCTTCATGAGATCTCAACTGTCTAGATGCATAAGCTACAACCTGTCCATCTTGCATCAATACTCCACCCAAGCCTTTCTTAGAAGCATCACAAAACACTTCGTAAGATCGGTTTGGATCTGGAATCACCAACACTGGAGCAGTAGTCAGTTTCTCCTTGAGTTTCTGAAAACTCTTCTCACATTCTGAATTCCATTCGAATAAAACTTCCTTCCTTGTAAGCCTGGTTAAAGGTAATGCCAATTTGGAAAAGCCCATGGAAAGAGTATAGATAGAGATACCATAGATATTGTAAATAATATTATAGAGGCCCTCATATATAGGATTTGGCATAGTCGTAGATATCGTGAGTATACCGCACACTTGATGCTGTAGGTGTGTAGTTAGGTTGGACCTTTTGGTCACCTTGTACCCCATCTGTTTTTTGGATTAATCAACATATTTTAATGATTCATATATATATATATATATATATATATATATATATATATATATATATATATATATATATATATATATATATATATATATATATATATATATATTTGATTTGTAAATTGATTTTAATCAATTATATTAAATAGTTATTACTAATTAAATTATATAATTTGATTGAATATTTCTTCACTATAATTTGTCAATTTAAGATATTTATTATTATAAAATATTTTTATTATCCTCAAATATTTTTAAACAATGTTATTTTTTATATAAATGGAACTAAGTTTACTAGTGATTCATATATTTTTATAAATAACGCCAAAACAAAAATAATATTTATTATTTTTATAGAGGGGGAAAATATATTTTTGATTCAAATCCTAATTTATTATTTTTTTTAAATATGGCTACTGATATGGTACGCGCATGTGGTACTGATATTAAACTATTGATTTAAATTTTAAATATTGAATAATAACAAGAACAAGTATCATGTGTTCCCACGAGTAACACACCACTGTCATGTGTTCGCATGAGTGACAATATCAAAATCCGTGCAAATGCACGGATTATTATATTTTTTGCACAATTAAAGAAAATTAAAAATAATATATTAATCCAAACACGATAAAAATGTTATGTTTTGATTTTTAATCATTTATATATCTAATATTTTTATTTTAAAATTATTTATAATTCAAGATAAATATGAAAAATCAAAATATATATTATTGATAGAAAATAATTTTGGTAAAACAAATTTATTTTTATTTTAGAAATATGTCTTTCTTTTAAAAATAAGATCAAAATATTGAATATTAACAAAAACATGAAGTTACTGATAAAAAATGAATATTAACGAGAACATAAAATTACTGATCAAAATATTGAATATTAACGGTAACATGAAGTTATTGAACAAACTATTGAATATTAACGGGAACATGAAATTACTAATCAAAAAATTAAATATTAACGGGAACATGAACTTACTAATCAAATTATTGAATATTAACGGGAATATTAAATTATTGATCAAAATATAAAATATTAACGGGAACATGAAGTTACTCATAAAAATATTGAATAATAACAGAAACATGAATTTACTAATTAAAATATTGAATATTAATGGGAACATGTCATTATTGATCAAACTATTGAATATTAACGGGAACATGAAGTTACTAATCAAAATATGGAATATTAATGGGAATATAAAATTACTGATCAAAATATTGAATATTAAGAACAACATAAAGTTATTAATCAAAATATTTAATATTAATGGAACATGAAGTTATTGATCAAAATATCAAATATTAATGAAAATATTAAATTATTGATCAAAATATTGAATATTAACGGGAACATGAGGTTACTGCTCAAAATATTGAATAATAACGGAAACGTGAATTTACTAACTGAAATATTGAATATTAAGGGGAACATGATGTTATTGATAAAACTATTGAATATTAAGGGTAACATGAAGTTACTCATCAAAATATAAAATATTAATGTGAATATGAAGTTACTGATAAAATTATTAAATAATAACGGAAACATGAATTTATATATTAAAATATTGAATATTAACGGGAACATGAAGTTACTAATCAAAATATTGAATATTAACGGAACATGAAGTTATTGATCAAAATACTTAATATTAACGAAAATATTAAATTAGTGATCAAAATATTGAATATTAACAAGAACATGAAGTTACATCAAAGTATTGAATAATAACGGAAACGCGAATTTACTAATTGAAATATTGAATATTAACGGAAACATGACGTTATTTATCAAACTATTGAAAATTAAGGGTAACATGAAGTTACTAATCAAATTATTTAATATTAACGAGAACACGAAATTACTGGTAAAAATATTGAATATTAACGAAAACATAAAGTTACTTATCAAAATATTGAATATTATCGGGAACATGAAATTATTGAATATTAACAGGAACATGAAATTACTAATTAAATTATTAAATATTAACGGGGACATGAAGTCATTGATCAAACTATTGAATATTAACGAAAACATAAAATTACTAATCAAAATATTGAATAATAATAGAACAATTTTACTATTGATTTAAATATTTTTGACTATAATTCCTAAATAATATATATATATATATATATATATATATATATATATATATATATATATATATATATATATATATATATATATATATATACTATTGATACAAATATTTTTATATATTGAAAAAATTAAAGTTACCGATTTATCATCTCTTTTTTAATAAAATCATTTTATTTTTATTATATTTCTGGAACAAATGCGCTAAGATATCAATACCCGTACAAACGCACGGGTATCCCACTAGTTAAAGAGTAAAGATCTACTAGAATGCGTTGGAGTATGCTACACGTGTACAATAATATGTCAAGACATTAATATTAATAATAAATGATAATAATAATACAATTTTGTATTGAAAATCTATATTTATTTGAATTTTTTAATTAAGTCAAATAATGCGTACTACTATTCGCTTAATATATCTAATAGAGGTTATCATATATCTGTCTCACACGTTTTTCTATTAGCATTGCAAACGATTTTTAATAAATGCGGAATCAATTAGACTATCAATTATCATCTTTATATAAGTTTCTTCTATAAATAAATTTGTATTATACATGTTTTTAGTATAAATTTATGATTTGATATTATTGAATTGTAGAATTTAAATCAATTAATTAATTAGGGGATATAATTTTCTCCCATTAAGGAAAATATATTAGACAATAATAAAAATAATTGTATTTAGCATTTTTATAAAATAATGATCATAATTAATTTAAATGAGAGAGTAATTGTTAGGAGTGAATAAGTAGTGTTTTCATTTGATAAATTAACTACCGTTTGAGCTAAAAGTGAACTTATCTTATGTCTTTTAAGGACTTTATGGTTAGAATTGAACTTTAGCGGTTTGATACTAATTGTAGAACAACTTGCGTCACTTTGGGTGCTATTTGTGCAGATATTGAAGTTTAGAAGCAAAGCCGAAGAAACACGCAAGTGTAAAGCTTCTGGAGAGGAAGAATCACAAAGAAGGAAGGTGAAGCAAAGTCCGAGGCACGCCAACAAGAAATGAGGCGCGCCATCGCCTCTGACTTGCTTTCACGCCGCGCCAATCCGTGCCGAGGCGGGGTGGCTGCGTGACAAAGATAAATTGATATAAATAGAAGCCCTAATCCTCATAAGAGAGATCGATGGTGTGCGAAATTGAGAGAGCAATTCTATTCCAGAGTAAACAACAACTTCCGACGGAGAATTCAACATCAATTGAAGACATTCCCTTGATGAAGATGAATCCTTCCATGAAATCTTGTATGTTCTTCATGACTAATGAGAGCTAAATCCCATTGTGTTGAGTTTAAGGTAGTAGTTAACCTATGAAGATACAATTACTTGATTAATTCCTGTGAACAATTGTTTAAGTTTATTATCAATGAAAAACCTTGCCTTTATTTTATATCATTGTTGAACTATCAATCGAGAGATAGGGTTCGTACTTTCGCCCCTAGGGTTTTACATTGACTTGTTGATTAATACTCAGAGATGAGGTTTTGAAGAAGTTTTCATAAATCATCGCGGTTAAATTCCCTTTATCTTTATAGTCATTCTGAGAGATCGAATATCATACCGGTAGAGGTGGTTCTAGATTGATCATTAGACATAATATCAGTTTTTAGGATGAATGAGGATAATAACTTAGATAATGTTCACTTGTGGATTAATTGATTATTGTATGTGAATATGTTGATGAACCCTAGAACTCAACATATTCATTCACCATTGTTATTCGTTTTTAAGCTTTTTATCATTCAATTATTATTCTGTTATATGCAGTTTGAGAACAAACAATCAAACCAATACTTTTCAGGACTCATAATAAATCAACTATAAAACGGCAGCAATATTACTTAGTCTCTGTGGATACGATATACTAGAAAATATTTACCCTAAAATACTTTCAACAAATTGGCGCCGTTGCCGGGGAGTGTGTCAATATTGCACGCATTGCAATAGTTTTTATTTTGAGTTATTTTCATTAATCTGGTTGTTTCACGTGTTTGTTAGTTTTTGCAGATTTAGTGTATGCGTAGCAAAGTTTCCAGCGATCAACTTTTCTTCGATCCCGAGATTGAAAGAACCGCTAGGAGATTGAACAGCAAAACACGAAGAAAAGCAAGCATAGAAAAAACAATAGACAACGCAACTGCGACTTCGTCACAATCTTTAGAAACAATTGATGAGTCGCCTGAAGGACTTTATTTTCACGAACTTTTTGAAGAAGAGCAAGAAGTCATTATACAACACCCTGTTGTAAACATGGCCGCCACAACTCCTTGTGCAAATAGTCCTCGTCTCAATCCTCAGTTTGCAAGAACTGCCGCCAACGGGAGGACATCTGAATTGAAGACCGGTATTCTACAGCTCATCTGTGCAAGTCCTTTCGCCGGATTGGACCATGAAGATCCATACACTCATCTGACTCGATTCTATGAGTTAGCAGGTACCACAGGTGTAGCCCAGGCAGAGGAAGAAACATTATTCAAAAGGTTGTTCCCACATTCTTTGCTATCAAAAGCTAAAGATTGGTATCTCAATCAACCTGAAACAGTTATGACTGATTGGAATACTCTGGAAGAAAAATTCCTCGAACAGTTTTACTCTCAAAACCGATTCTTTGATGCTAAAACTGCAATTACGGTATTCTCTCAAGGCAGTAACGAATCACTAAATGAAGCTTGGGAAAGATTCAAAGCTATGCTGAGAAAGTGTAAGGGGCACGGATTCGAAGAAGTCGATCAGATTCACATGTTCCGAAACGGTCTTACACCCACTAATAAAACACTTTTGGATGCCACAGCTGGTGGCTCACTCATGGCTAAGACACGTGTTGAAGCAATTCAGATAATCGAGAGAATGGCTTTGAATGACCGACAAGGAAATCATGACCGAACTGTCAGAGATAAGAAGTCGGGGTTGTTGGAGCTAACTAATAGTGATGCCCTGCTCGCTCAGAACAAATTGCTAACTTCACAAGTGGAGCTTTTGACACAACAAATGTCCAAACTTCCACAACAAATCAAAGAGCTTAATGGAGTTTCCAATTCGTACCAGGTTGCTAAGTGTGAATTATGCAAGGGGGATCATCAAACTGGATTTTTCCCACCAGTCTTGGCAGAAGAAGTGAACTATATGAACAACAACCAAGGACCGAGGCAAAATCAATACCCAAATCCTCCATCGTATCAGCAGAATTATCCTCCAAGGAATAATCAAGGGTATCAACAAAGACCTAACAATCAAGGGTATCAACAACAAAATTTTCCACCTTACACTCAACCGCCGCCACAACAACAATGAGGACAATCTAAGTTGGAAAAGACCATGAACCAATTCATGCAACTGTCAATAAAGAACCAGAAAAATCAGGAATCCGCAATCAAAAATCTGGAAACTCAAGTCGGGCAACTGGCTAAACAAATTGCAGCTAACCAGTCAAATGCGACATTCTCAGCCAACACTCAAGAGAATCCCAAAGAGCATTGTAAAGCAGTTGTTACTCGAACTGGTCAGAAAGGCGGTGAGAAGGAAGTTAAAATTAATGATACCGAGAAGGAGGCTGAAAAAAACAAAGAGTCGCGGCGCGCGAATACACAGTCGCGGCGCGCCAATGACAAAACAACCAGCAACGTGATTCCCAGTCAATATCTCCCATACCCACATGCACCATAAAAAAAGGATCATGCTAGGCAGTATGTAAGGTTTATGGAAATTTTTAAGCAATTACAAATCAACATTCCATTCTCCGAAGCCATTGACCAAATGCCAAAGTATGCAAAATTTATGAAGGATATCCTGACAAAGAAGAAGAGACTAGAAGAAGAAGAAGTAGTTGTACTTGATGCTCAGTGTAGTGCTATAGTCTCCCGTCTCCCTCAAAAAGCAAGAGATTCGGGACGAGTCACGCTACCAGTCACGATTGGTAACCAGCATATTGGGAATGGATTGATAGATCTAGGATCAAGCATCAATCTAATTCCTCTATCAATAGTGAAGAGATTGGGAAATATTGAGATGAAGGCAGCCAAAATAACCTTGCAACTAGCAGATAAATCCACCACTCTTCCTTATGGAGTCGCACAAGACATGTTAGTAAAGGTAGACAAATTCTTATTTCCGGTAGACTTTGTTGTGATTGATATGGAAGAAGATAGAAAGTCACCTATCATTCTTGGAAGACCATTCATGAAAACAGCCCGGATGATGATAGATATTGATGATGGTATCATGAAACTAAGAGTCCAAGATGAAGAAGTATGCTTTAATCTCTTTGAAGCCATGAAACAACCTAAGGATAAAAGCGACTGCTTCCGCCTAGATGTCACCGAAGAGATAGCAATAGAAGTGGCCAGTGAAATACATCTCTCTAATCCGTTAGAGAGATCCCTTGTTGATTCGTTTAATGTGCTGACTCAAGAGGAAGAACGGGAAATCGAAGGTTTTGTGAAAGAACTAGAAAAGGGAGGAAGCATGACTGACAAGGATGGGAAAGTGGAAATATTAGACCCACCAAAAGAGGTGAAGGAAACCAAGATGGAACTCAAGCTACTCCCAACTCATCTGAAATATGTTTTTTTTAGATAAGGAGGGAAAGAAGCCGGTAGTTATTAGTTCAAAGTTGACTACACAAGAAGAAGAAAGACTACTTCAAGTTCTACAAAAGAACAAAGCTGCAATTGGATGAGTCTTGGCCGATTTAAAAGGTATAAGTCCAGCATATTGTATGCACAAAATCATGTTGGAAGAAGAATTCAAACCGGTAGCTCAACCACAAAGAAGATTAAATCCAACTATGAAAGAAGTGGTAAGAAAAGAGGTGGTCAAACTCTTGGAAGCAGGAATGATTTACCCAATTTTATACAGCGCATGGGTGAGTCCAGTACAGGTAGTGCCGAAGAAAGGGGGGATGACCGTCATCAGTAATGAGAAGAATGAACTAATACCAACAAGAGCTGTCACTGGGTGGAGAATGTGCATCGATTATCGGAGACTCAATAAAGCCACGAGGAAAGATCACTTCCCTCTACCTTTCATGGATCAAATGCTTGAAAGACTATCAGGACAAAACTATTACTGTTTCCTAGATGGATACTCCGGATACAATCAGATTGTAGTCAACCCAGAAGATCATGAGAAGACAACCTTTACATGCCCTTTTGGAATTTTTGCATACAGAAGAATGCCTTTTGGGTTATGTAATGCCCCGACTACCTTTCAACGGTGTATGCAAGCAATCTTCTTCGAACTCATCGAAAAAAGTATTGAAGTATTCATGGATGATTTTTCGGTTTTCAGAAAGTCCTTCGATATCTGTCTGACTAATCTAGATGAGGCTCTAGGAAGATGTATTGAGACCAACCTAATTCTGAATTGGGAGAAATGTCATTTCATGGTAACAGAAGGTATTGTACTAGGACACAAAGTATCTTCAAGAGGGCTTAAAGTGGAAAAAGCCAAAGTGGAGGTAATCTCAAAACTCCCACCCCCGGTGAATATAAAGGGGTAAGAAGCTTTTTGGGGCATGTTGGATTCTATCGAAGATTTGTAAAGGATTTCTCGAAGATTTCCAAACCATTGAGTAATTTACTCAACAAAGGTACGTATTTTACTTTCAATGAATCATGTATCCAAGCTTTTAATAAATTAAAAGAAAGGCTTGTGACCGCACCGGTGATCGTAGCACCTGATTTGAAAAAATATTTTGAACTTATGTGCGATGCTAGAGATTATGCTATAGGTGCGGTACTAGGCCAAAGAAAGGAAAAAATATTTCATGTCATACACTATGCAAGCAAAGTTTTAAATGACGCCCAAGTCAATTACGCCACTACTGAAAAAGAATTGCTAGCTATAGTGTATGCCCTTGAAAAATCCAGATCCTATCTCATTGGAACAAAAGTGGTGATTTACACGGACCACGCGGCTATTAAATATATGCTAACTAAACCGGATTCAAAACAAAGGCTCATTCGATGGGTTCTTCTTTTACAAGAATTCGATTTAGAAATCCGGGATAAAAAAGGTTCAGAAAATGTGGTAGCAGATCATTTATCCCGCCTGGTCAATGTAAATGTCACTCACCAAGAAGCAGAAATAAATGATGAATTCCCGAATGAACAAATTTTTCAAATCCAATTAAGACCATGGTTCACCGATCTTGCAAATCATAAAGAAACCGGTATGGTACCAGAGGACTTTGATTGGCACCAGAACAAAAAGTTGTTATCCGATGCTAAATACTATGTGTGGGACGACCCATACTTGTTCAAGATAGGTAAGGATGGTATATTAAGAAGGTGTGTTACTGAAGAGGAAGCCCAACAAATCCTCTAGCATTGTCACAATTCTCCAAGTGGCGGGCATTTTAATGGATGGAGACCGCAACAAAAGTTCTCCAATCCGGTTTCTTCTGGCCAACTATTTTCAAAGACGCTCACCACCATGCGATAAATTGTGATAAATGCCAAAGAGTTGGAGGGATAAGCAAGAGAGATGAAATTCCACTTCAAACCATGATTGAAGTTGAAGTCTTTGATTGTTGGGGTATTGATTTTATGGGACCTTTCCTTCCCTCATTTACTAATGAATACATTTTAGTTGCTGTGGATTATGTTTCCAAGTGGGTTGAAGCTATCGCTACTCCAAAAGCGGATGCCAAAACGGTTTTAAAATTTTTAAACCGTAATATATTCACCCGGTTTGGCATGCCTAGAGTAATTATCAGCGATGGTGGATCCCATTTTGTCAATGAACGGGTTGCGATAGTTGTAGCGGGGAAAATCTGATATCGAAGCCATGGGATTGACTCGAATCAATATTCCGTTTGAAATCGCCACCGCGCTTTATTTTTTCAAAGGAAAAGGGAAAAGAACGAAAAACCCAAAGTTTTGTTTTTAAAACAAGAAAGAGAACTCAGGTTCGGGTGTTGATTATATGAGGGGAAGGTTTAAAGCACCCCTCATATCTGTGGTACTCCATAGGAACCTTTTTGAAAATCTGTGTCGTGTGTGCTAAAAAACGGTTTGTTTTATTTTTAAAATAAGCTCGGCAAGACATTAAGTCATGGGCCTACATACCTCCTCAGTGCAATGGAGAAGTCAGAGCTAATGTAGTTCCGCTTAAAGGAAAAACATTTTAAAACGAATAAACACTTTATTGTCGTCGGAGAGAAATACTCAGCCATTGATCTTGAGCATGAGAACAAACGAGTTCTTTGCATCGCAAATGGAAGAAGGGCTCCAACTCGGATAAAATCAACGAGTATGCCACTAGCTCTCTCACGCGGAAAAGATCTCATTATATCAATCAATTTCAAAATCGTGGGGTATAACCACTCGTTCCGACAATTAACGGTGTCTAAACTTTTGATGAAAAAGCCACTAAGGGCAAAAGATATTTTTTAAGAAAAAGGTTTTGAAAAGGTTTGCAAACATAAGAAGGTTTTTGAAAAAGGGAGAAGATTTTGAAAATTTAAGAATGGGAGGAGATGAAGAGGCTATCCTATTGCGTAAAATAAAAGCTAAGGAAAAGAACGGTCTAACCGAAGTAAGAAGCCAACACTTGACATTATGAGTCAAGGTAGATTTCCCATCCTTTGGACTATCAATACCAAACATTACCACTTGGGGATCCAGATGAACTTATTATCTTAGCACCATTTCGCATTAAGCACATTAAAATTCTGACGAAAATCGGGCAGAGTAACGGCTGTTTTCGGGTAAGATCCTTATATCAGTGCCTTGGAATTAACCATCAAGGGCTTTCAAGGAAATACCTGCACACATAAACAGACAACAATCCAATGCCAGACAGACAGAATAACAGCAGAGTAACAATATCACGAGGGTCCAGAGGTACTAAGTCCATAAGTCCGAATCTCCAAAATGCTAGGGATAGTAACCAATAGTCCAAAAGAGAGCCTTAAGTGTTTTTTAGATTTTCGTTGATTATTAGTGTTTTAGCATAAAAGTAAAGTATGGTCCAAGTGGACAAAGAGAAAATAGCGGAAACATAAACATATGTCCAAATGGACAAAGAGAAAAATAGCGGAATTATAAACGTCCAAATGGACAAAGAGAAAATAGCGGAATGTAAATATGATGAAATGATAAAATAAAGCGATAAAGCGAGAAATATAAAGAGCGGTATAATAAAGTGCGAAAATTAAAGTCAGTTGTTAGATGTTAAAGATAACCATCTTGAAACTTGTCAAGTATGTTATCAAAGTTAGTAAGAAAGATCGATGGTGAGTGAAGGATGTTCTCGGATTTAAATTCAATAGAAATTTATCAGAAGCTTGATAAAATCATTGCGACTACACGATAAACTTCCATAAGTCTTAAATCAACCGCATACAATTCTCTTCCATATTTGATCTTTTTGATTCGGGACACAAAATATTGCTCTATGTTAAGCAGATCTGTCATACCCCAATTTTTGACCTAAGATACCACCTCATATCATTTGCATATGCATCATTTGCATCTCTAACAAATTGCATAGCTTGTGTTTGTTACTTGTGCTCAGCAGGGTTTAATCAAGAGATCACTCATCAGTGCAAGAAACAGTCAATTAGGGTTTTGTTCTCCCTTCATCTCAAAGGAATCATCTTCATCAAAAATCAACATTTGGTCCTCAGAGATTCATTTCAACAAACTCAAAGGCTCTGAATCAACCCGATTAGGGTTTTGACTGAAGATAGCACACCCCTGACTTTTGCTCAGGATTTGACCTAATGACTTGGGACATGACCTCAAGACCCCAAGTACATCATTTTGGCCTAATCTATTGGCTCAAGACATCTCCTACACAAGGATTGATCAACAGTGAAGTTTCAAATCATCAGATTAGGGTTTTGAACTATCAGGGACTGAAATCAGGGATCACATTTGGGAAACCCTAAAAATCCCCAGGAAGTCAATCAAAGGTTTCAATCATCTTCAAATAATCCCTATGACAACATCCAATGGAAATTGTGTCTCAATTCAAGATCAACAGTCAACATTTGGTCCTCAAAGATTCACTTCGACAAGCTCAAAAGCTTTGAATCGACCAAATTATGATTGTTCATTCATTCACTCATTCTTTGCAAGATAATTTCGTGTTCATGGCGGTTTTCCACTTTTTATGCGCCATTACCATTTGTGTGATTCAAGAGATTTGTTTAGAATTTATTTCGCGACTCTTGGCTTATGGATTCATCATGTTGAAGAAAGTTGGTTCATATTGATTACTTGGAAGTTGGTACAAATTTGAAACAATTCATGATGGCAAGAATGTGTTTCAAGACTTAAAGTTTCATGCTACTCCAAGGATTTCCCATCATTTTCTATATCAAAGGGAATTGAATTTTTAAATTCAAAGTTCATTCAAGAAAATTCAAACTTCATTTTTTAGTAGCAAATTCATTCAAGATTCTAAAGGAAATTCAAGTGGAGTTTCTTTACATGAACAAGCTCCAATTTTCAAATGAATTACAAAGGAACTTTATCTAAAGTTCAAGAATTACAAAATTCCATTCATTTTCAAGAATGCAAAGTTCATACAATTTAAAGTTGGAATGAATTGGAATTACAAGAAAAAGAAAAATAAAGCTTCAAAGACTTTCTTGAATTCTTCAATCTTCAAAGTCTCCATTCTTGGAATTCAAGTTTCTTCATTCTTTCTTCAAAGAATACTCATGTCACATGAAAAAAAAGAAACAAAAAGAGGGGTGAGATTAGCAAAGGTTCAACAAAATAAATCAAAAAGAATAAGTCAAAAAAAAAAGAGAAAAGAATCAAAGAGATATTTTTCATGCCACTTGCATAGAGAATATATTCTTATTCTTATTCTTATTCTTTCAATGATTGAAAATTGCCAATCAAGTTCACCAAATTGCCAAACACATCCTAAGCTTTTCCTATAAATAGAAGTGTTCTCTTCATTGCAAATCACACCAAAGCTACTATACTACTAGCTTTCTCACTTCTCTCTTTTCTCTCATAGTTTTCAAGTTTCTTGGCAAGAAGAAGCAATTCTTCAAACCAAAGAAAACCACTTGAGAAGTGAGAATTCCTAGTTACAAAGTTCCATTGTTTGAAGAGAGTGAAGAAGAAATTCTTCATACCTTGGTGGAGAGTTCCAACTTGAAGTCCATCTTCAAGTCTTGAAGCAAGTTCAAAGAGAGGTGTTATGGCATCACCTTCATCAAAAGCCTACAACAACAAGCAAAGTTGTTAGGGAAATTGTTAGTAACAATTCAAGGTTGTTAGTAACAATAAAGAATTCAAGGTGTACCTCAACAATAAACCGGCGAACACCTCCTCGCCGTAGGTAAGTTGTATTCATCCTCATGCTCAAATATTGTTGTTTAAATCATTCTTGCAAATATGTTATTATTGTGCATAGCTGAAAATGAAAACACAGAGATTGAGTTATTGTTGCTGTAAGTAAAAACAAAATTCAGCAATAACAATAATTCACAGCAGTTGCGACAACATCAACACAACGGTCCAGAATGCACAAAAATCATAAACAATTCTCAACAAAAATTCAAAGCAGTAACAGCGGCATATTCGAAGGTTCAAAGACACAGCAATTCAACAACAGGGAGTGTATCGGTTTTCCAGAAGCAGAGCAATCAAAAACAACATACCTTAGCAATTAAAACCGGCGAAATCCTCCTCGCCGCAGGTAAACCAATTCCTCGCTGGTTATTCTCAACAATATTACTGTGAACTTTATTTTTCTGTAAAACAATAACCGCACGGAATTGTTACGTTTGCTGGTTTCCGGTTCTTGTGCGTGTTTGAGTCTGAATATGAACAACAGTGGTGGTGAGTTTGGAGTTTAACCGAATAACTTTATGTTCCTACTTCAATTGAGAGTTGAGTTAACAAAGAACATACCTGGTTTTCACTTCTGTCTGTGAATTCGAGTAATAGTTTGAGCAACTCTCTTCCATGGCCGCCGTGAAACTTCCGTTGAGGAGTGGTTCTGTTATCGTTCATGTTGAGAGCAGAGAGAACACCATGAGCTCGAGAGAGAGAGACTGTGAGCTCGAGAGAGAGAGCATCACGAATTTGAGAGAGAGCATCACGAATTTGTTGTTGTTCCGAGCAGAGGAGAGAAACCAGAAGAGAGATTCACGTTGTTGTTCTCTTCTTCTTGCTACCAGAAACGTGAAAACAAAAAGAAAGAAGAAAGAGGCGTGGCCTCTTTGTGTTTTAGGGTTTTACTAACCCATTCCTTGTGTTACCATAGGTGGGCGGATCCGGGTTCCATCTGACCCGGTCCGGCCCAACCTTTCTTTTTATTTTTTATGCAGCTTTCAGCAATTGGGCCATGCACCTCCATTCTGTTTTCTAAACCCCCTGGCCCAAGTAATTGTTTTTATCAATTCTCTTTTAATTTTCTTTAAATACTTTCATAGAAAATGATTTAGTATTTTAATTTAATATAGGATTTAGTTTCATTTTCTAATCCTTATTAAAAATGACAAAAAAATATGTTTTTAATATTTTCATATGCTTATAAGTATGTTTTTTTTAATTCTTATTAAAACAACAAAAAAATATATTAGATGCATATTTAAGTTTATGTTTCTAAATATTTTCTCTTTTCATGAAAAAACCACAAAAAATATCTTCTTTTAGAATTAATTTGAATTTGATATTTTCATATTATTTTGTGTAATTAATCATTTAAATTTATATTTGATTACTGTTGCACATTTTACTTGAATTTTCTCACTTCATCCAAGACTTCGAGATTATTTCTCTGTTGTCTTTTGGATTTGTCTGTTTGTTTGGTCTTCCATTTGCTGTAGAAGTCCATAAACAATTACTGGATGATCATGGAATGCTGTAAGCTGTGAACTTATCTGGCGTTCTTTTCTGCTGGTAAGGATGCTTAACATCTGTTTAAATCCTAATTTACTCCAAGCACATCACTTGAGGATCACGGTAACACCTCAAACTCAGAAATCCAATTTTCTCATTCCTCGAGGTAAGCCTAAAACTCAATCAACTGTTTTCACAACAGTAATCAATTCACTTTCAAATCATTTCAAACTCTTTTCAAAACATGGGCCTCTCGAATATTAGAGAGTATAAGTCCCTTTCCTCTTTCTTTTTACAGTTTTTCTTTGTATAGAAAACTCTTTCAAACCAAATACTTTTCAAACAAACTTTCAAACAGTTTTTCAAACAACACGTCTGTAAATAAACAATCAACCATGTTTTATAAAATAAAACATGGGCCTCCATGTAGGTATAGGTCCCAAGCCCTTTGTAAATACCTGTTTACATAGCTTTGAATAAACTCAAATGGACCTCTCCTCGAGTATAAGTCCCGAGCCCCTGTGTATACAAATGGATCATGCTTACAGGTATATTTCCTTCATAAACTCCATTATATACACACACTTTGTCATATATATAATTTGTTCATACCTGTTCATATTTGTTCATGTACTTGTTCATGTTTGTTCATACTTGTTCATGTTTGCTCATATGTGTGATATGTGTGCTTGTTCAACTTAGTACAACACTAGGTTCCCCATAGCCTCCTATTGGGCTTCGTGCAAAGAATCTCCCTAGTTTAGGTTAGGACACAGAGTATGGTTTCCCGGTGAAATCGCTCTAAGAGCTCAAACCAACTATACCATGCCTCCCCTTGGGCTTTGTACAAACGAGTGACCCTCCCATAGCCTCCTCTTGGGCTTACAATGCAAGGACCCTGGATTGTCCCTCCCATAGCCTCCTCTTAGGCTTACAATGCAAGGACCCTCGGATAGCCTCCTCTTGGGCTTCGTACAAGGACCCACGGGCTTCTTATAAGCATCCCAAATGTCCAAACCAAACACCCTAGGAGATTAGACATTTATCATCTCTATGATAGGAGTATCTCTTCTATATCATCACAAACAATCAATCAATCAAACCTTTTTGCCACAAGGCTGGCTAATCAATCAAACTTCTTTTTGCCACAAGGCTGGCTAATCAATCAAACCCTTTTGCCACCATACTGGCTGATTAATCAAAGTTTTTGTCACAAGGCTGACTTCATTGAAACTTTTGCCACAAGGCTGGCTGATTAATCAAAACTTTTTGTCACAAGGCTGGCTTCATTGAAAGTTTTTGCCACAAGGCTGGTTAAACAAACAAAAACATCTTTATCATTCTAAGCGCCATAAGTGGCATGGCCCAGGGCTTATAATGAAAAGATTTTCAAACAAAAACAAACAGATGTATGTGATGATATAGATTAGATACATCGAACATTTAGATGACATTTGTCTCTTATCCTTTGCTTCCACTAGCATAAGTGGGAACTACGATTGCTCTGACTTTCTCAACATCCCTTTGAGAATACGTAGGCACAAGGTCGATCCTTGGCGAGCAAAACAAAACACAAAAAACCACTCAAACCTTAGCACCCGTAGACCCCGAGCTACAGATGCTCTGATTCCCTCTAAGGGATATGTATGCAGAGGATCGCGATGATCTTTGCGAGCATAATCAAACAAACACCTTAGGTCCCACCTATTTCACAACAGAACCTCCACCGTAACATAGAATGAAAAACAATAAAGAATCCTATAGAGTACTATAGATACGTTGGGTGCTAATACCTTCCCTTCGTATAACCAACCCTCTTACCCAAGATCTCCCCCACTTTTAGGTTATTGCAGCTTTTTTCCTTTTCCTCCTTTGGAAATAATAAAAAGTTTGGTCGAAACAAAGAAAAATCATTTTTTTTATGAGCACTCGAGCCCAAAGAAGGCATCAGGTGTCTCATCCCACAAAAAAGAGGAACAAAACGATTTTTCGCCCGCGACAGAAAAATGGCGACTTCACTGGGGACCATCTTTTTATTGTTTCCAAAGGAAGGGTTATTTCTAATTATTGTTTTTATTTTAATTTTTGTTACATGTGTGATTCTTTGGTTCTGTTACTTGTGTGGTTCTGTTACAAGTGATACATTATGGACAAATCCTAACCCGGATTAAGTACACATAAGAAATTAGGTGGAGGGTATAGTCATGTACAGGCGTACGTGAGAATCCTTCCGCTCAGTGGAGGTTCCTTGTTGGTAATATATGTTTAGCATGTTTCGTAGCGAAAACATTATTGCTGCATTGAACTGTAGAAGCTGAGTTGGCCGTAGAACCCAACCCATCCTGGCCTTATTAGGACGTGGTGCAGAAACGATCCAGGTGAAGACTTGGATAGTTGTCATGCGGAGAACCACACTCAGACGAGTTTTTCTTGAGAATATTACTGGCTCATGAGATGAATTGTGGAAAGCCGGTAATATCCGAAAGAAAAATGTAGACTCTGACGTATCAGTAGAACATGTTGTATAGGTGATTAACTAGAACTATCCCATTTTTGGTTCTCTGACCTCATGCTCGTGACGCTGGACCTTTGAACCTATGTGTACCATGATTGTGTTACCATGTTTGCGTTACCATGTTTGCGTTACCATGTTCGTATTACCATGTTTGTTTTACCATGTTTGAATATGTGGCATTCATGCATCCACGCATTCATACATTCATTAAAAAAAAAACCATCTTTTTTCCATAAAAAAAACATGATTTTTCCAAAGATTTAGAGAAATTTTCTTTGCAAACATTAGGATTAAGTTATGGCAGAGGTAAAGAGGCATACCAAGAAATATGGTTTCAAAGCGCCTGATGTGGGAAAACTGATAGAGTTATCATCTTTTGTACAAGATCCTTCGGATTTTAGGAAAAGTTATGGAAAGCTTTTGCCTATCCTGAATACTCATGTTGATGAAGGACTTCTCAAAACTCTGGTTCAGTTCTATGATCCCGGCTACCGTTGTTTTACCTTTCCAGACTACCAGTTGGTACCGACCTTGGAAGAATATGCCAATCTTTTGGGTATTCCTATGTCTGACAAAATAACCTACAATGGTTTGGAAGCCATTCCTAAGTCACACGTCATTGCAGCAAGTATCCACTTGAAGAAATCTGAAGTAGAGAGTAATTGGACTACCAAAGGAAACCTCCCGGGTTTAACTTCACACTTCCTGGTAAAGAAAGCCTTTGATTTCATCGAAACTGGTAGCATGATAGCTTTTGAAGCTGTACTAGCCCTGCTCATCTATGGGTTAGTTCTGTTTCCCAACGTCAACGACTTTGTTGATATCAATGCCATAAAGGTCTTTCTGATTGGAAATCCTGTTCCGACTTTGCTTGGTGACATGTATTTCTCTGTTCATCATAGGAATCGCCAAGGCAGTGGAATCATTGTTTGTTGTGCACCTCTGTTGTTCCAATGGATTGTTTCACACTTACCTGAGTCTCCTATTTTCACAGAAAACCGAGAAGGCTTGCGTTGGCCTCGAAGACTTATGTCTCTTACTAATAATGATGTCCGTTGGTATACCTTGGCTCACTGTGGTACAGAAACCATTGAAAGTTGTGGAGAGTTCGCCAATGTACCCCTCATTGGTACACAAGGAGGAATTAACTACAATCCGATTTTAGCCCGACGACAACTCGGGTATGCAAATTCAACTAAACCCATTGGTCCCTCAGTGGAAGGCTACTTTTACAAAGAAGGGGATGATCCTCAAAGGTTGAAAACAAGAATGGTGAGAGCTTGGTACGACGTCCGATGGAAAGAAAAAGGTGAAGCGAGAAATTGCATTGCCGTGGACACCTATACCTGCTGGGTAAAGAGAAGAGCAAAGGAGTTTCAAATGCCTTATGTTTATGAAAAACCCATGTTCCCTGCAGTATCTAAATTGCCCAACATTCCCACTATGGAGGAATACGAAGACACTTTAGCCAAGATGAGGATAGAGAAAGATGCTTGGGAAGAAAAGTTTCGTAAGACCGATGTGGAAAACAGAAGGTTGAAGGAACGAGTGAAAGATCACGAAGAAACTCTTTACCGTCAAGATGGATGGCTCATGAGCAAAGATGAGAAGATTCGTCAGAAAGACGCTGCAATCAGAAGATACATCAAAGAAAGCAAGAAAAAGCTTGAAGGCTCAACAAGCAACGCTCCGATACCTGACAATTGGAAGAATGTGGTTAACAAGCTGAAGGCTGAAAAGGCCAAGTTGAAAGCTTATTATGGGAAAGAAATCATGAAGCTCAAGCTACACAATGCATTTGGTTCTTCGTCTGATGAAGATGCTTAGGATTTGTTTAGATTTTCATTTTATTATTTGCTTCTGTAAGGAGCTATGCTCCAATGTTGTAACATTTTTCCATTATTTCAATAAAAGAACAGTTTGTGTACAAATGTTTGCAAGGAAATAATCTTTAAAATATTTGGAAAAAAATCATAAATTTCTTTTTGCATACATCATTCTGCATATCGAGTCTGTTGTATAGAGTCTTATCTTTTGGATCTTTCTCCATTAGATCGTCAAGCTGTCGCGTCTCAAAGTTTCTCGACCGCGCTCGCAATCAGATCACAGATACAATACTCGTTCAAGCAGAAGAAGAATAATGGAAAGTTCTGAACTAGAGAATATTGAGCTTCGTGGTACAGTGACCACTCTTCAGGAAAAATTGGAAAGTCTCACTACTCTGGTTGACTCCTTAATGGCCGCACAGAATCAGCCTCCGCCACCCAACTGTCAAGCAACAGTGACATCTGAGGTCACTACTCCAGTTTCTACAGTTGCATTCAGCATTCCATCTTTCTCCATGCCAGAAGGTTGGGGCACGCCTTTCAGCTTCGGTACAGGTTTCCGCCATAATGTTTCTGGGGTTCAAACATCCACAACTGAAGCGCCTGCTGCACAAAGTTCACAGTTCACTCCAAATCAGGGGGTAACTTTTTCTCAAGTCACTATGGCACTTTCTCAACCCACTATGACGGTTCCGACTCCTATGGTTCACACTGTTCCTTACGGAGACAATGAGATTTATCATGATCAGGGTGATAGCACAAATCAGCGAAGCCTTGTAGGAGATCTCCAAGAACAATTCAACAAGATTCAGCTGGAAGTCAAAGCTATTCGGGGAAAAGATTTGTTTGGAAAGAATGCCCAGGAACTATGTTTGGTTCCCAGTGTACAGATACCTGCTAAGTTCAAGGTCCCAGACTTTGAAAAGTACAAAGGTAGTTCTTGTCCACAAAGTCATCTTGTGATGTACGCCAGAAAGATGTCTACTTATGCAGATAATCATCAGTTGCTTATCCATTACTTTCAAGACAGTTTGACTGGCGCCGTACTGAAATGGTACACAGGTCTGGATAGCACCAATATTCGGACTTTCAATGACCTAGGTGAGGCCTTTGTCCGACAATACAAGTATAACTCGGATATGGCTCCAGACAGAGATCAGCTTCGATCCATGGCTCAGAAAGACCATGAAGCTTTCAAAGAGTATGCCCAACGATGGAGAGAAACTGCTGCTCAGATTAATCCACCATTAAAAGAGAAAGAGATGACAAAGATCTTTTTGAATACTCTCAGTCCGTTTTATTATGAACGCATGATTGCTAGTGCTCCAAGTGATTTCACCGAAATGGTAAACATGGGGATGCGTCTAGAAGAAGGAGTCCGAACCGGACGCCTAACTAAAGAAGGTGGACTTTCAAGCGGAACCAAAAAGTTCGGAAGTGGTTTCCAAAAGAAGAAGGAACAAAGTGTTGACATGGTATCCCAAGGGAGGCCAAGAGGAAATGTCAATCGTCAACAACAGGTAACTGCTATTGCACCAGCCGTTAATACAACACCGAATCCGGGATTTACTCCGCAGTTTCAACAACAACAGCCTCGACAACAGGCTCAGCAGTTTAACAATAATCAGAATCGTGTACAAAGAGCTCCACAGTTTGATCCGATTCCAATGACCTACACAGAATTGTACCCTGCTTTGGTTGAAAGAGGTCTTGTTCAAACTAAAGCACCACCACCCGTACCTGAGAAACTACCATGGTGGTACAAAGCTGAAGTCTCATGCCCTTATCATCAAGGAGCACCTGGCCATGATCTTGAGCATTGCATAGCTTTGAAATATGAAGTTCAGAGGCTGGTTAGATCTAATCTCCTCTCTTTCAGAAATTTGAATCCTAATGTGCAAGCAAATCCGCTGCCCAATCATGGAGGGCATGTTGTAAACATGGTGTATGGATGTCCTGGTCCGTACCGAGTCTATAATATCAATTTCTCAAGAGCCGATTTGGTACAAATGCACGCCACTCTCTATCGAGGGCAGAATTTTCGCCAGCATCAATATGGTTCCTGTAGCATATGTTGTGTAGATCCTCACGGATGTTCGATTGTGAGAAGAGATCTCCAACTTCTGTTGGATAATGGTACTATTCAGATCTACCGAAATAGGGATGAAAATGAAGTTAACATGATAGGATGTTATCCGCATGAGCTTTTAGTCTCAGATATCAACTCGGAAATGCCTAAAGTTAACGTCATCATTCCTCATTTCAACATGCCCGAGCGCATAGAAGTTACTTACAACAAGCCAAGGGTTCCTGTTGCTCCTTTGATCATTTGTCTACCTGGACCTGTTCCTTATGACCCTGACAAGGCAGTTCCATACAACTACAATGCAACAATGATAAAGAATGGACAAGAAGTTCCTTTACCAACTCTTTCATCTGTCGTGAACATCGCTGATGTGAGTCGAGTAACAAGAAGTGGACGTGTGTATACTCCACTACCTTCAAAGCAACCTGTTACTCCTGCGACCGAACAAAATCATGTCAATGTTCCAGTGGGAAATCCTGTGGAAACTCCTGTCAGTAATACAAACACTGATGTTGGTCAGTCCAGTGGAACCAATGTGAATCCTGATTTTGATGAAATTTTGAAGCTTATCAAAAGAAGTGAATACAAAATTGTGGATCAGCTTATGCAGACTCCTTCGAAGATCTCGATACTTTCATTGCTTTTAAACTCAGAAGCCCACAGGGAAGCCCTGATGAAGGTCTTGGATCAAGCTTTTGTAGATCATGATGTGACTGTTGATCACTTTGATGGGATAATAGCCAACATAACAGCTTGCAACAATTTAAGCTTCTGTGATGAAGAACTCCCCGAGGAGGGTAAAAATCACAATCTTGCTTTGCACATTTCTATGAATTGTCAGTCAGACTCTTTGTCCAATGTGTTGGTAGACACTGGATCTTCCTTGAATGTTATGCCAAAGACGACTCTTGCTCGCTTGTCTTACCAAGGAATGCCTATGAAGTTCAGTGGTGTAGTTGTCAAAGCATTTGATGGATCACGAAAATCTGTTATTGGCGAAGTCAACCTTCCCATGACAATTGGTCCACATACATTTCAAATTACCTTCCAGGTCATGGACATTCAAGCTGCTTATAGCTGTCTGTTAGGACGACCATGGATCCATGAAGCAGGAGCAGTAACTTCTACGCTCCATCAAAAGTTAAAATTTGTAACAAATGGAAAATTGGTAACAATAAGTGGAGAACAAGCCTTAATGGTGAGCCATTTATCCAATTTCTCTTTCATTGGTGCTGATGATATGGAAGGAACTCAGTTCCAAGGTCTCTCTTTAGAAGACGAGTCTTCCAAAAAGAAAGCATCAATTTCTTCATACAAAGAGGCAGTGAAAGCAGTGAAAGATGGAACTACCACTAGCTGGGGGCAAGTTGTGATCCCTACCAAGAATGAAACTAGAGCAGGTCTCGGATGTTCACCAACATTCTCAAACTGCACCAAGAAGGATGAAACCCTTCGTCCGATCAAAGAAACATTCATTAGTGGAGGATTCCTTAACCCAATTCGTCAAGAGGTTAATGTCCTTATCGAAGAATGCATCGAAGAAGGTCTCTCCGATGATGAAGAAGAATGGAAATGTTATCTCAATGACTCGGGATACATATCTCAGGAAGAACCATATCCTCCGTCACGGAAATCCAATGGCAAAGAAACTGAGCCTATTCCTGCAGAAATCTGGGACACCTTGGGACAACCAAGTGGAAAATTTGATTATATGGTGAAATATACTGCGCCTGAAAGTTCAAAGATTGCGATTAAGGATATCCAACCAACTGGATGGGGAGATTCCTTTGAATATAATAGTCAACCGGAAGAGGCTTATCAGCCCTGTCAATTTTCCCAACAGCCTGAAATTACTGAAAATTTCAACTTCAATGCATCTGCCAAGATTAACAATCCTGAAGATGGTTATTATCACATAAATGCCATTTTTGAAGATGAAGGGGAAGATGGTCCCGCAACTGACTCGGGAAGTGTCGCTGACAATGAGTCTGTTCATCCTGAAGACTGGGAAATACATCCTGAAAATTCTGAAGATTGTGACTCGTCTTATGCTCTTCAAGAAGTAGAAGAAGACCGTTTCAACTCTACAAAGAACAAGGGTGACAAACCAGGACCTTCAAATCCTGCTCGACCTGCGGTCAATGTCAATACTGAAGATAATTCTGAGAAGAATTTTCCTGAATACATAATACACAGAGGAGTTCGTTGCTACTGGAAAGCTGTCGACGTTCCGAATGTTGTTCACCGCTCAAAGTAATCACCTCGCTGTTATTTTGACCTCCTGCCTTGCCCAAAGTAGAGAGATGTTTTATAGGGCTTTGCTTTTAAATGTTCCGCCCAAATAACTTTGTGTATAGGGCTTTGTTTTAAAAGTTTCCCTCTTTGTCCTGCCCAAGACAAATGAGTTTGTGTTTAGGGCTTTGTTTCAAAAATGAATCATAAATAAAGTGTCATTTTGAATTCCCTACATTATATGTTTTATTTTTGCTTTTTTCTGGAAATGGTAATCCTAAAAAACCGAAAAAAATAAAAAAAAACTTTTTCAAAAAAAAATCTGCATACGCTCCTGCATTCGTAAATTTTCTGAAATAAATATAAATCACATGTGCAGATTTACTATTGATAAACCCATTGAATGCAATAACCCTATGCCCTCTCCCAACTTTGAGTTTCCTGTGTTCGAAGCCGAAGAAGAGGAAGAAGAGGAGATCCCGGACGAGATCTCTCGATTACTTAAGCACGAGGAAAGAGCCATTCTGCCTCACAAAGAGCCTTTAGAAAAGATCAACTTGGGTTCTGAAGAAGACAAAAAAGAAGTGACCATTGGATCGCTGCTTGATGCTGATATCAAGAGTAAGTTGACAGACCTTCTCAAAGAATATGTTGACGTGTTTGCCTGGTCCTACCAAGACATGCCTGGGTTGGATACCAATATTGTTCAGCATTACTTGCCATTGAAGCCAGAATGTTCACCAGTTAAGCAGAAATTGCGAAGGACTCACCCTGATATGGCTAACAAGATCAAAGTGGAAGTTCAAAAGCAACTCGACGCAGGTTTTCTTGTCACCTCCGAGTATCCTCAATGGTTGGCTAACATAGTGCCAGTTCCGAAAAAAGATGGCAAAGTCCGAATGTGTGTTGATTACTGTGACTTAAACAAGGCCAGTCCAAAAGATGACTTTCCATTACCACATATCGACATGTTGGTTGATAACACTGCTAAGTTCAACGTCTTTTCCTTCATGGACGGGTTCTCCGGTTATAATCAGATCAAGATGGCTCCTGAAGACATGGAGAAGACATCTTTCATCACCCCATGGGGTACCTTTTGCTACAAAGTGATGCCGTTTGGATTAAAAAATGCAGGCGCAACTTACCAAAGGGCAATGACTACTCTCTTTCATGACATGATGCATAAAGAAATTGAAGTTTATGTGGACGACATGATAGCCAAGTCCAGCACAGAAGAAGAACATATTGAATACCTTTTGAAGTTGTTTCAACGACTAAGGAAATATCAGCTTCGCTTGAATCCTAACAAATGTACTTTTGGGGTTAGATCTGGAAAACTCTTGGGTTTCATTGTCAGCCAAAGAGGTATTGAAGTAGATCCCGACAAAGTCAGAGCTATTCAAGAGATGCCTGCACCAAAAACTGAAAAGCAAGTAAGAGGATTTCTCGGACGATTGAACTATATCTCCAGATTCATCTCTCAAATGACTGCTACTTGTGGGCCAATTTTCAAGCTTCTCCGCAAAGATCAAGGGGTTGTATGGACTGAAGATTGCCATAAAGCGTTCGACAGTATCAAAGAGTACTTGTTAGAACCACCAATATTGATTCCTCCAGTTGAAGGGAGACCATTAATCATGTACCTTACCGTGTTGGAAGAATCCATGGGTTGTATGCTTGGACAGCAAGATGAAACCGGTAAGAAGGAGCATGCCATCTATTACTTGAGTAAGAAATTCACAGATTGTGAGTCTCGTTACTCCATGCTCGAAAAAACGTGTTGTGCTTTGGCTTGGGCTTCAAAACGTCTCCGCCAATACATGATCAACAATACTACTTGGTTAATCTCCAAAATGGATCCGATCAAGTATGTCTTTGAAAAGCCTGCATTAACAGGAAGGATTGCCCGATGGCAAATGCTGTTATCCGAATATGACATTGAATACCGTGCTCAAAAAGCGGTCAAAGGAAGCATTCTCGCCGATCACTTGGCGCATCAACCAATCAATGAATATCAATCTCTCAAGTTTGACTTTCCTGACGAAGATGTCATGTACTTAAAGATGAAAGATTGTGACGAACCGTTACCTAAAGAAGGTCCTGATCCTGGATCAGGATGGGGCCTAATTTTCGACGGAGCAGTAAACGCTTTTGGCAATGGAATTGGGGCAATCATCATCACTCCCAAGGGTACTCATATCCCGTTCTCCGCCAGATTACTATTTGATTGTACCAACAATATCGCAGAATATGAAGCTTGTATCATGGGTCTCGAAGAAGCCATTGACTTAAGGATCAAGATCCTAGACATATATGGAGATTCAGCCCTTGTGATCAACCAAATCAAAGACAAGTGGGAAACTTACCACCCTGGTTTGATTCCTTACAGAGATTATGCAAGACGTCTATTGACTTTCTTCAACAAGGTTGAATTGCATCATATACCTCGAGATCAGAATCGAATGGCAGACGCCTTGGCTACTCTATCTTCCATGTTCAAAGTCAATCACTGGAATGATATGCCTACAGTTAGAATTACGCGCCTTGAAAGGCCCGCCTATGTGTTTGCAACTGAAGCAGTCATCGATGATAAACCGTGGTTCCACGACATCAAGCGCTTCCTTCAAACTCAAGAGTACCCGCTTGGGGCATCAAACAAAGATAAGAAAACTCTAAGGAGACTTTCTGGCAGTTTCTTCCTGAACGGAGATGTGCTATACAAAAGAAACTTCGACATGGTTTTGCTCAGATGCGTGGACAGACACGAAGCAGACATGTTAATGCATGAAGTGCATGAAGGGTCCTTTGGAACTCATTCAAATGGGCATGCAATGTCCAAAAAGATCTTAAGAGCAGGATACTATTGGTTGACAATGGAATCAGACTGTTACAAACACGTGAAGAGATGTCACAAGTGCCAGATCTACGCAGATAAGATCCATGTGCCACCGACTCTACTCAACGTTCTCTCATCTCCATGGCCTTTTTCCATGTGGGGTATCGACATGATCGGAATGATCGAACCGAAAGCTTCAAACAGTCATCGTTTCATCTTGGTAGCAATTGATTACTTCACCAAATGGGTCGAAGCAGCATCTTACGCCAATGTTACAAGACAAGTGGTTGTAAGGTTTATCAAGAACAACATCATTTGCCGATATGGTATTCCCAGCAAGATCATTACTGATAATGGTTCAAACTTGAATAACAAAATGATGAAAGAACTGTGTGAGGAATTCAAGATTGAGCATCATAACTCTTCTCCTTACAGACAAAAAATGAACGGCGCCGTTGAAGCTGCCAACAAGAACATTAAGAAGATCGTCCAGAAAATGGTCGTCACTTACAAAGACTGGCATGAAATGCTGCCATTTGCTTTACATGGGTACCGTACTTCAGTGCGTACTTCAACAGGGGCAACTCCCTTTTCTCTAGTATACGACATGGAAGCTGTGCTCCCTGTAGAAGTTGAAATTCCATCAATGAGAGTCCTCATGGAGACTAAGTTATCAGAGGCTGAATGGTGTCAAAGCAGATACGATCAGTTGAACTTAATCAAAGAAAAACGTATGACGGCTCTATGCCATGGACAGTTATACCAAGCAAGGATGAAACAAGCTTTCAACAAAAAGGTTCGACCTCGTGAATTTCAAGAAGGCGACCTCGTGCTTAAAAAGATCTTGTCTTTTCAACCAGATTCTAGGGGCAAATGGTCTCCTAATTACGAAGGCCCGTATGTTGTCAAAAGAACATTTTCTGGCGGCGCCATGACTCTTGCAACCATGGATGGTGATGAACTCCCACATCCTGTGAATGCTGATGCAGTCAAGAAATACTTTGTCTAAAAAATTACAAAAGAACAGCTCGGTAAGTCGAAAACCCGCAAAGGGCGACTTAGGCAAAAATGAGCGTCTCGGTGGACTGAAAACCTGAAAGGGCGGTCCAGGCAAAAATTAGAGACAATAAACAGAAAAATTCATCCTGGTAGATTGAAAACCTGAAAGGGCAATCTATGCAAAAATTAGGGATTTATGACAAAGTAACTGCATCAGTCCATACTTCGTCACCTGAGGAGTCTTTTTCATCAAAGGATCTTCAATCAAATCATCGCCAATCTGAAGCGACAAGCACAGTTGGAACTCAAAGTTGTTAGAGGGAATAGTGGTTATTGCTTTCAATGTAGCCTTTTCCGCATAATTACCATTTCCAACTTTTGTAAATACTCCATGGAATCACGCCTTTAGCTGATTTCCATCCTATTAAATAAATTTGAGCCTTGTGCCCATTTGTTTGCAATTCTTGATTTCTTTTAGCTTGCAAAATGACACTTTAATTGTGTTATTCATTTTTGAAAGAAAAAAGAAAAAAAGTTTTAAATGAATTTACTTTCCTTTTTCAAAATAAAAGCGAAACTTTCCTTTGAGTTGTGAACAACAGAAGGAACATCAATAGCTATCTCCATAGGATGAATCAAAGATTATGATAGGAAAAGCTCTTCTATCCCCAGTGAAGAGGATCTTTTATCCCCAGTAACGAAGATTTTCCATCTCAATGAGAAAAGATGCTCATCTTCCCCAGAGAAGTATAAAGCACGCAACACCGTTCATCACCTGTGTTATCTACACCGTGTTGAAGAACATTTGCCAAGTATCTGGTTGTATTGCGACGTTGGTCCGTCTCCAGTATATACTTCTTTGTCTGTCAGTATTGTCAGTATGCATGCTACATTCTTGACATTCATCATTCATACATATTTGCATCATTTATGCATTCTTGCATTTTTCAATAATCACTTGTTCAGGATATATCTATCCCAAAAAAGAGAAAAAAGAAAAAAAGAAGAGAAAAAAAAGAAAAAGAAAAAAAACAAAGCAGATATGGGCGTGTCATCTCTCCAGTAGGTTGTCACCCATAAGCAGAAAGAACATCTTCTTTCTCCAGTTCCCCACTGAGATCATTCCTCGTGGAAGAAGGTTGCTTTAGTTTTCTCCTCTCAAAACAAAGGAGAAAATCCCCATTTGAGTTCATTCCTCATGGGTACAAAGTCTTGTTTGACTGTTTCTTTCCAATTCATTCATGGATAGAACCTTGTCTTTACCAGAGATTCAAGTTCCGATTCCTCAAATAGAGTCGTGAAAAAAAGACAATAAGCAATAGTCTCATCATCCGAGCAGCTTGTGTCTCTTTCAAAAGCTTTTTCCTCTCAAGGAAATCAATCATGAAGACCATTTGACAATCAGGGCCTTATTACTGTTCACAAGGCTGAATAACCAGTAATTTCCCTAGCAAAGTCTCCAGAATCATTTTATCACTCGGCTGATAATTGATCTTGTCTTCAGAATCGCTATCACGAGGCTGGTAGTCGGTAACCTTTTGTTCTGGTTATATTATTTAACATGTCTATCACCCTGCTGATATTCGGTAATATTAACCAAACCTTTGAAACTCTTTTTACCTTGTCAAGTCTATCACCATGCTGATAGTCGGTAACACAGTTTCATACCTTTCACCTTCGCATTATTAAACAAGTCTATCCCCATGCTGATAGTCGATAATGTCGATAGGTAAGCTTTTCTTACAAAGCTATCATTCCCCGGTGAAGCATACACTTGCTTTCCCGAAAAGAAAAAAACGGATTCTCTTCCTAAAACGGATTGAGACATCCTTCCCGATCTCTTGTCCCCAGTGGAGTCAGTTCTTGATATCCCTCGGTAAAGATATCCTTGCATCATTCGCAATTTTGGTATCTTAGGTCCAAAATTCGCGTCTTCTGATATTTAAGTCTCTTCCACCCTATCAAAACGAAGATTTTCAATCTTCATGTCTCAGGTTGAAGAAACTTAAATAGGGGCATCTGTCATACCCCAATTTTTGACCTAAGATACCACCTCATATCATTTGCATATGCATCATTTGCATCTCTAACAAATTGCATAGCTTGTGTTTGTTACTTGTGCTCAGCAGGGTTTAATCAAGAGATCACTCATCAGTGCAAGAAACAGTCAATTAGGGTTTTGTTCTCCCTTCATCTCAAAGGAATCATCTTCATCAAAAATCAACATTTGGTCCTCAGAGATTCATTTCAACAAACTCAAAGGCTCTGAATCAACCCGATTAGGGTTTTGACTGAAGATAGCACACCCCTGACTTTTGCTCAGGATTTGACCTAATGACTTGGGACATGACCTCAAGACCCCAAGTACATCATTTTGGCCTAATCTATTGGCTCAAGACATCTCCTACACAAGGATTGATCAACAGTGAAGTTTCAAATCATCAGATTAGGGTTTTGAACTATCAGGGACTGAAATCAGGGATCACATTTGGGAAACCCTAAAAATCCCCAGGAAGTCAATCAAAGGTTTCAATCATCTTCAAATAATCCCTATGACAACATCCAATGGAAATTGTGTCTCAATTCAAGATCAACAGTCAACATTTGGTCCTCAAAGATTCACTTCGACAAGCTCAAAAGCTTTGAATCGACCAAATTATGATTGTTCATTCATTCACTCATTCTTTGCAAGATAATTTCGTGTTCATGGCGGTTTTCCACTTTTTATGCGCCATTACCATTTGTGTGATTCAAGAGATTTGTTTAGAATTTATTTCGCGACTCTTGGCTTATGGATTCATCATGTTGAAGAAAGTTGGTTCATATTGATTACTTGGAAGTTGGTACAAATTTGAAACAATTCATGATGGCAAGAATGTGTTTCAAGACTTAAAGTTTCATGCTACTCCAAGGATTTCCCATCATTTTCTATATCAAAGGGAATTGAATTTTTAAATTCAAAGTTCATTCAAGAAAATTCAAACTTCATTTTTTAGTAGCAAATTCATTCAAGATTCTAAAGGAAATTCAAGTGGAGTTTCTTTACATGAACAAGCTCCAATTTTCAAATGAATTACAAAGGAACTTTATCTAAAGTTCAAGAATTACAAAATTCCATTCATTTTCAAGAATGCAAAGTTCATACAATTTAAAGTTGGAATGAATTGGAATTACAAGAAAAAGAAAAATAAAGCTTCAAAGACTTTCTTGAATTCTTCAATCTTCAAAGTCTCCATTCTTGGAATTCAAGTTTCTTCATTCTTTCTTCAAAGAATACTCATGTCACATGAAAAAAAAGAAACAAAAAGAGGGGTGAGATTAGCAAAGGTTCAACAAAATAAATCAAAAAGAATAAATCAAAAAAAAAAAAAAGAGAAAAGAATCAAAGAGATATTTTTCATGCCACTTGCATAGAGAATATATTCTTATTCTTATTCTTATTGTTTCAATGATTGAAAATTGCCAATCAAGTTCACCAAATTGCCAAACATATCCTAAGCTTTTCCTATAAATAGAAGTGTTCTCTTCATTGCAAATCACACCAAAGCTACTATACTACTAGCTTTCTCACTTCTCTCTTTTCTCTCATAGTTTTCAAGTTTCTTGGCAAGAAGAAGCAATTCTTCAAACCAAAGAAAACCACTTGAGAAGTGAGAATTCCTAGTTACAAAGTTCCATGGTTTGAAGAGAGTGAAGAAGAAATTCTTCATACCTTGGTGGAGAGTTCCAACTTGAAGTCCATCTTCAAGTCTTGAAGCAAGTTCAAAGAGAGGTGTTATGGCATCACCTTCATCAAAAGCCTACAACAACAAGCAAAGTTGTTAGGGAAATTGTTAGTAACAATTCAAGGTTGTTAGTAACAATAAAGAATTCAAGGTGTACCTCAACAATAAACCGGCGAACACCTCCTCGCCGTAGGTAAGTTGTATTCATCCTCATGCTCAAATATTGTTGTTTAAATCATTCTTGCAAATATGTTATTATTGTGCATAGCTGAAAATGAAAACACAGAGATTGAGTTATTGTTGCTGTAAGTAAAAACAAAATTCAGCAATAACAATAATTCACAGCAGTTGCGACAACATCAACACAACGGTCCAGAATGCACAACAATCATAAACAATTCTCAACAAAAATTCAAAGCAGTAACAGCGGCATATTCGAAGGTTCAAAGACACAGCAATTCAACAACAGGGAGTGTATCGGTTTTCCAGAAGCAGAGCAATCAAAAACAACATACCTTAGCAATTAAAACCGGCGAAATCCTCCTCGCCGCAGGTAAACCAATTCCTCGCTGCTTATTCTCAACAATATTGCTGTGAACTTTATTTTTCTGTAAAACAATAACCGCACGGAATTGTTATGTTTGCTGGTTTCCGGTTCTTGTGCGTGTTTGAGTCTGAATATGAACAACAGTGGTGGTGAGTTTGGAGTTTAACCGAATAACTTTATGTTCCTACTTCAATTGAGAGTTGAGTTAACAAAGAACATACCTGGTTTTCACTTCTGTCTGTGAATTCGAGTAATAGTTTGAGCAACTCTCTTCCATGGCCGCCGTGAAACTTCCGTTGAGGAGTGGTTCTGTTATCGTTCATGTTGAGAGCAGAGAGAACACCATGAGCTCGAGAGAGAGAGACTGTGAGCTCGAGAGAGAGAGCATCACGAATTTGAGAGAGAGCATCACGAATTTGTTGTTGTTCCGAGCAGAGGAGAGAAACCAGAAGAGAGATTCACGTTGTTGTTCTCTTCTTCTTGCTACCAGAAACGTGAAAACAAAAAGAAAGAAGAAAGAGGCGTGGCCTCTTTGTGTTTTAGGGTTTTACTAACCCATTCCTTGTGTTACCATAGGTGGGCGGATCCGGGTTCCATCTGACCCGACCCGGTCCGGCCCAACCTTTCTTTTTATTTTTTATGCAGCTTTCAGCAATTGGGCCATGCACCTCCATTCTGTTTTCTAAACCCCTTGGCCCAAGTAATTGTTTTTATCAATTCTCTTTTAATTTTCTTTAAATACTTTCATAGAAAATGATTTAGTATTTTACTTTAATATAGGATTTAGTTTCATTTTCTAATCCTTATTAAAAATGACAAAAAAATATGTTTTTAATATTTTCATATGCTTATAAGTATGTTTTTTTTAATTCTTATTTAAACAACAAAAAAATATATTAGATGCATATTTAAGTTTATGTTTCTAAATATTTTCTCTTTTCATGAAAAAACCACAAAAAATATCTTCTTTTAGAATTAATTTGAATTTGATATTTTCATATTATTTTGTGTAATTAATCATTTAAATTTATATTTGATTACTGTTGCACATTTTACTTGAATTTTCTCACTTCATCCAAGACTTCGAGATTATTTCTCTGTTGTCTTTTGGATTTGTCTGTTTGTTTGGTCTTCCATTTGCTGTAGAAGTCCATAAACAATTACTGGATGATCATGGAATGCTGTAAGCTGTGAACTTATCTGGCGTTCTTTTCTGCTGGTAAGGATGCTTAACATCTGTTTAAATCCTAATTTACTCCAAGCACATCACTTGAGGATCACGGTAACACCTCAAACTCAGAAATCCAATTTTCTCATTCCTCGAGGTAAGCCTAAAACTCAATCAACTGTTTTCACAACAGTAATCAATTCACTTTCAAATCATTTCAAACTCTTTTCAAAACATGGGCCTCTCGAATATTAGAGAGTATAAGTCTCTTTCCTCTTTCTTTTTACAGTTTTTCTTTGTATAGAAAACTCTTTCAAACCAAATACTTTTCAAACAAACTTTCAAACAGTTTTTCAAACAACGCGTCTGTAAATAAACAATCAACCATGTTTTATAAAATAAAACATGGGCCTCCATGTAGGTATAGGTCCCAAGCCCTTTGTAAATACCTGTTTACATAGCTTTGAATAAACTCAAATGGACCTCTCCTCGAGTATAAGTCCCGAGCCCCTGTGTATACAAATGGATCATGCTTACAGGTATATTTCCTTCATAAACTCCATTATATACACACACTTTGTCATATATATAATTTGTTCATACCTGTTCATATTTGTTCATGTACTTGTTCATGTTTGTTCATACTTGTTCATGTTTGCTCATATGTGTGATATGTGTGCTTGTTCAACTTAGTACAACACTAGGTTCCCCATAGCCTCCTATTGGGCTTCGTGCAAAGAATCTCCCTAGTTTAGGTTAGGACATAGAGTATGGTTTCCCGGTGAAATCGCTCTAAGAGCTCAAACCAACTATACCATGCCTCCCCTTGGGCTTTGTACAAACGAGTGACCCTCCCATAGCCTCCTCTTGGGCTTACAATGCAAGGACCCTGGATTGTCCCTCCCATAGCCTCCTCTTGGGCTTACAATGCAAGGACCCTCGGATAGCCTCCTCTTGGGCTTCGTACAAGGACCCACGGGCTTCTTATAAGCATCCCAAATATCCAAACCAAACACCCTAGGAGATTAGACATTTATCATCTCTATGATAGGAGTATCTCTTCTATATCATCACAAACAATCAATCAATCAAACTTTTTTGCCACAAGGCTGGCTAATCAATCAAACTTCTTTTTGCCACAAGGCTGGCTAATCAATCAAACCGTTTTGCCACCATACTGGCTGATTAATCAAAGTTTTTGTCACAAGGCTGACTTCATTGAAACTTTTGCCACAAGGCTGGCTGATTAATCAAAACTTTTTGTCACAAGGCTGACTTCATTGAAAGTTTTTGCCACAAGGCTGGTTAAACAAACAAAAACATCTTTATCATTCTAAGCGCCATAAGTGGCATGGCCCAGGGCTTATAATGAAAAGATTTTCAAACAAAAACAAACAGATGTATGTGATGATATAGATTAGATACATCGAACATTTAGATGACATTTGTCTCTTATCCTTTGCTTCCACTAGCATAAGTGGGAACTACGATTGCTCTGACTTTCTCAACATCCCTTTGAGAATACGTAGGCACAAGGTCGATCCTTGGCGAGCAAAACAAAACACAAAAAACCACTCAAACCTTAGCACCCGTAGACCCCGAGCTACAGATGCTCTGATTCCCTCTAAGGGATATGTATGCAGAGGATCGTGATGATCTTTGCGAGCATAATCAAACAAACACCTTAGGTCCCACCTATTTCACAACAGAACCTCCACCGTAACATAGAATGAAAAACAATAAAGAATCCTATAGAGTACTATAGATACGTTGGGTGCTAATACCTTCCCTTCGTATAACCAACCCTCTTACCCAAGATCTCCCCCACTTTTAGGTTATTGCAGCTTTTTTCCTTTTCCTCCTTTGGAAATAATAAAAAGTTTGGTCGAAACAAAGAAAAATCATTTTTTTTATGAGCACTCGAGCCCAAAGAAGGCATCAGGTGTCTCATCCCACAAAAAAGAGGAACAAAACGATTTTTCGCCCGCGACAAGATCGCCAAGTGATTTATGTAGAAATCATCCTACAACGAGGCCGGTCAAAACTTTATGTGCTAATGCATGCGAGAGGAATGATATGTAGATCATTCTCCGAAAGCAATACCGCACGAAAAGAAAATGGTGAGTGATCTAGTCTTTACTAAGAATCCATAAGAATTCTCAAAGTATTAAGACTTTCATCGATCAAAATAAAGAGAAACAAAAGATGGAACCACATTAAAAGCTCCTTTCATCCATAATTTCAATCACATAATTTTGCGGATTTGGATTCTCATCCTATCGACGCCCTAAGTCCATTGAAATTAGAGAGAAATTAGGCCTCTAATTTGTGATTCAAAGAAAATATCAAAAGAATGGAGTAGAAGAAGAGTTAGAACCAAAAACAAGTCAAAAATAGCAAAAACAAGCATTCTTCCTCACTGGAAATCGATTTACCTCTGTAGGAAATCGATTTCCTGCCTACAAAATTCAGATCTGGCGCAAAAAACAGAGTGGAAATCGATTTCCTGCGCACAGTTTTCAAAAAAACAGCATTATGAACTTTGAAACTTGATTTAGGCAAACATACAAACACCTTATGATCACATATCCATTGGAGCACGAATTTTCCATCAAATCACCATCAAATAGGACCAATATAGCATCAAAGATGCATTGAACACAAGCAACAAAGAATCACATTATGGTAGAAGGAAAAGGAGGATGAAAATTACCAATTCTTGAACAAAACTTAGATCCACTTCAACAATCACCAACACAAATCTTGATCTCTCAACAATTGGAGAAAAAAGAGTGAAATGGATGGTGGTTTAGCTCAAAGTTTGTGAGGTTCAAGGTGTGACTCACAAACTTTATGAAAGAATAAAGAGCTTTGGTGAATTTGGTAGGGATGAGTAGAGAAATTGCAAGGGGTTTTTTTGGCTCTCAAAGCTTGAGAAATGAGAGAGTAGAGGTCTCTATTTATAGAATTGGAGCAAGAGTAGTGGCAAATTGGTCTTTTTGTGTTTGGTAATTAATTTGTGGTTAATTGGTAATTAAAGTGGGATTTAAATGGTAAAATGATGTTTAAGTGGGTTTAATGAAGGAATTAATTTTGATGAGGTGGAAAATTGATAAAATGATCAAATAAAAAGGTGCCAAAATGATGTCAAGCTTCCCTCCTTATATTTTTTTGAATTTTGCGCACAGGAAATCGATTTCCCACAGGGGTAAATCGATTTCCACCTTCAAATTTTCAAAAATTGTTTTCTTGCAGTGTTTTGACTTTTGCCCGATCTTTCACCTGTAAAATATAAACAAAAGAGACAAAACACATATTTTTTGATTTTTGGTTAGCACTAAACAAATAAAAATCTAAAAGTGCTTGATGATTCCCCTCAGAGATAATCACAGTATCAAAGACAAAGCCTCACAATGGTGCTTTTGATTGATGATTGAATGCAATTGATGTATGATCTTAGGGTCAAAAATTGGGGTATGACAGATGCCCCTATTTAAGTTTCTTTGATCCGGAAATACGATGATTGAAAATCTTCGTTTTGACGAGATTGAAGAGACTTAAATATATAAAACACGCAATTTTTGAACCTAAGATGAAATGCAATTTTTAATGAATGTATATGATGATGAAACAACACTGGGGAGAAAAAGAACTCCACTGGGGAAAGCACATGTCTTGTGGGAAGAACTCCAATGGGGAAACAAGACTTTGTTGGAGAAACGAAACTCTGCTGGGAAAAGAAACTTCACTGGGAAAAACATTTCGCACCAGAGAGATTAAAGCATCACCTTTCACTAGGGTGAGAAAAGGGGGCATCCTCTTTCACTGAGGATGAGAAAATATGCATCCTCTTTCACTGGGGAATCATAAGATATGCATTCTCTTTCACTGGGGATGAGAAAGTATATCACCTTTCACTAGAGAATCAGAATACCCATCTTTCATTAACAGAGAACACACCATCGTTCCACTGATGATAAAAATGCATCGACGTACCACTGACGATGAAGATAAAATAACATACACCAACATTCCACTGAAGGTGAACTACCAACGTTCCACTGGAGGTAGAAAAGAGAAATACATCGACGTACCACTGACGATGAAACAAGATAACAAGATACACCATCGTTCCACTAATGATAAAAATGCATCGACATACCACTGACGATGAAGATAAAATAACATACACCACCGTTCCACTGAAGGTGAACTACCAACGTTCCACTGGAGGTAGAAAAGAGAAATACATCGACGTACCACTGACGATGAAACAAGATAACAAGATACACCATCGTTCCACTGAAGGTGAGCTACCAACGTTCCACTGGAGGTAGAAAAGAGAAATACATCGACGTACCACTGACGATGAACAAAATAACAAGACACACCACCGTTCCACTGAAGGTGAGCTACCAACGTTCCACTGGAGGTAGACAAGAGAAATACATCGACGTACCACTGACGATGAAACAAGATAACAAGATACACCATCGTTCCACTGAAGGTGAGCTACCAACGTTCCACTGAAGGTGAGCTACCAACGTTCCACTGGAGGTGGAAAAGAGAAATACATCGACGTACCACTGACGATGAAACAAGATAACAAGATACACCATCGTTCCACTGAAGGTGAGCTACCAACGTTCCACTGGAGGTAGAAAAGAGAAATACATCGACGTACCACTGAAGGTGAACTACCAACGTTCCACTGGAGATAGAAAAGAGAAATACATCGACGTACCACTGACGATGAAGATAAGATAACAAGATACACCATCGTTCCACTGAAGGTGAGCTACCAACGTTCCACTGGAGGTAGAAAAGAGAAATATCGTCGTGCCATTGACGATAACACATACCAACGTTCCACTGAAGGTATGAAGAAATGCCCTTTTGTACCAATGACGGTGAAGAGCAATCAATAATACTTTTCAATGATTTGAGGATGCAAACACAAATGCATAATCTCAACATTCATCATCCAGCGACCAAAGTTCAATCCATGACCAGATGGAAAGAAGCTGCCAAAAAGACTGGACCAAGTGAGGGAGAAACTCACTGGTCTTCTGTTCGTAGAAATCTGAACTGAAACATATTATCCACCTAGAAACAAATTCAGTGGGGATTTTCAAGGAAAGTGAGCTTTTTCTGCTTAAGATACTCTAAATGAAAGAGAAATCTGTTTGACAGTAAACTTCATGATAGCAAATGTGAATGCATGACTGTTTTTTTGGATGCATGTTAATGATGCATATGCTGCCAAAACTTAGCACAAGGAGTAACTCAAGAGATAGAGTACGAGGATAACATAATCAAGCGTGTCTCAAGCTGAACACCAGAGCAGAAACTGCTATAACAATCTTTTGATGGCATCAGAATAAATGCTACCCAACACTGAGGAAACATTGGAGCTAGGACAAAAATAACTGAGTTCTACATCATATTCGAACCAGGCCAAAAGTTCATTAAGTGGGATATATTCTTCCCCTTTTGTATATGAATACATCAACATATCCGTCCCTTGTAATGCACTCATGAATCAAAACAAAACTTCTTTTATATTTTTCAAAAAAGATTTTGTTGAAATCAATTTTCTTTTTGTTTCAAAAATTACTATCAACAATAAATGACATTTTGAGAGATATGAAAGAAATAAGATTGCCAATAAAAGGTAAAGGCTCAAACTTTTTTAATAGAATGGTAGCCTGCAAAAGGCAAGACCCCATGGATTATTACAAAGTTTGGAAAGTGGTAATTTTGTGGAAAAGGTACATTGAAATGTAATGACCCTATCCTCTCTCTCAACTTGGAATTCCTGAGCAAAGGCTTCCATTGAAATGTGTTGAACTTCTCATGATAAACAGATGACTGCTGATGATCAAGTCTTGTCTGATGTAGTTACTTGCCATGAATCCCTAACTTTTGCCTGGACCGCCCTTTCGGGTTTTCAGTCCACCGGGTATTTTATTCTGTTTATGTCTCTAATTTTTGCCTGGACCGACTTCAATCCACCGAGACGCTCTTTTTTGCCTAAGCCGCCCTTTCGGGTTTTCAACTTAGCGAGCTGTTCTTTTATTATTTTAGGCGAAGTATTTCTTGACTACATCAGCATTCACGGGACGTGGGAGCTCTTCTCCGTCCATAGTTGCAAGAATTAATGCACCACCTGAGAAGGCTTTCTTAACAACATATGGTCCTTCAAAATTAGGAGTCCACTTGCCCCTTGAATCGGAGGTGAAAGACAAGATCCTTTTGAGCATGAGGTCGCCTTCTCTGAATACACGAGGTCGAACCTTCTTATCAAATGCTTTCTTCATTATTTTCTGGTACAACTGACCATGGCATAAAGCCGTCATTCTCTTTTCTTCTATCAAATTCAATTGATCAAACCTGCTCTGACACCACTCAGCCTCAGATAACTTGGTTTCCATTAAAACTCTCAACGATGGAATCTCAACCTCAATGGGGAGCACTGCTTCCATACCGTAAACCAAAGAAAAGGGGGTTGCCCCGGTTGAAGTACGAACAGATGTACGGTACCCATGCAAAGCAAATGGGAGCATCTCATGCCAGTCCTTGTACGTAACAACCATCTTTTGCACAATCTTCTTAATATTCTTATTTGCTGCTCCAACAGCTCCATTCATCTTTGGCCTATAAGGCGAAGAGTTGTGATGTTCAATTTTGAAACTTTCACACAATTCTCTCATCATGCTGTTATTCAGATTCGAGCCATTATCAGTAATGATCTTGCTCGGTACACCATATCTGCAGATGATATTATTCTTGATAAATCTGACCACAACTTGCTTTGTCACATTAGCATACGAAGCAGCTTCTACCCACTTGGTAAAATAATCAATTGCTACCAAGATGAATCGATGTCCATTCGAAGCCTTGGGTTCAATCATGCCAATCATATCGATACCCCACATGGAGAAAGGCCATGGAGAGGAAATGACATTGAGAAGTGTCGGGGGCACATGAATCTTGTCAGCATACACTTGACACTTGTGACACTTCTTTACAAACTTGTAGCAATCAGATTCCATTGTCAGCCAATAGTAACCTGCTCTAAGCATCTTTTTAGCCATCGAATGTCCATTGGCATGAGTACCAAAAGAACCTTCATGGATTTCATGCATCAACATGTCTGCTTCGTGTCTATCCACGCATCTGAGCAAAACCATGTCATAATTCCTTTTATACAAAACATCAGCATTGATGAAGAAACTGCCAGCCAATCTCCTCAAAGTTTTCTTATCCTTATTTGATGCCCCAAGTGGGTACTCTTGAGTCTGAAGGAAGTGTTTAATATCGAAGTACCAAGGCTTTTCATCTGTTTATTCCTCAACAGCAAATACACGAGCAGGTCTATCAAGACGCCTGATTGTAATCTGAGGTTCCTCATTATGGAAGTTCACTTTGTACATGGAGGACAATGTGGCTAAAGCATCAGCCATCTGATTCTCATCTCGAGGGATGTGGTGGAATTCAACTTTGTTAAAGAACGTCAACAGCCTTCTGGCGTAATCTTTGTAAGGGATCAAGCCAGGATGACGAGTTTCCCATTCTCCTTTAATCTGATTAATCACAAGCGCAGAATCTCCATAAACATCAAGAATCTTAATTCTCAGATTAATGGCCTCTTCAATCCCCATGATGCAAGCTTCATACTCAGCAATATTATTTGTGCAATCAAAACATATCCTTGCAGTGAAAGGTACATGTGACCCATGTGGAGTGACAATAATGGCGCCAATTCCATGGCCATGAATGTTAGAAGCTCCATCAAAAATTAAACCCCACGTGGATTCAGGATCTGGTCCTTCTTCTGGCAACGGTTCATCCCAATCCTGAGCTCTCAAATACATTATATCTTCATCTGGGAAGTCCATTCTGATAGATTGACGATCATCAATTGGTTGGTGAGCGAGGTACTCTGCCAACACACTTCCTTTCACAGCTTTCTGAGCTCGATATTCAATATCATATTCTGATAACAACATTTGCCAGCGAGCGATCCTTCCAGTTAATGCAGGTTTCTCAAATACATACTTAATTGGATCCATTTTGGAAATCAATAGAGTGGTGTGGTTCAACATATACTGTCTTAGTCGGCGAGCAGCCCACACCAAAGCACAGCAAGTTTTCTCAAGCAGCGAGTATCTTGTTTCGCACTCGGTAAACTTTTTGCTAAGGTAGTATATTGCATACTCTTTTCGACCAGACTCGTCATGCTGACCCAACACACATCCCATTGAATTTTCAAGCACTGTGAGGTACATAATCAAAGGCCTTCCCTCAGCTGGAGGGAGCAGGATGGGAGGTTCAAGCAGATATTCTCTGATGTTGTCAAAAGCTTTCTGACAATCTTCATTCCACACACATCCCTGATTTTTCTTTAACAACTTGAAGATTGGCTCACAGGTTGCAGTCATATTGGAAATGAACCTGGAGATATAATTCAAACGTCCGAGGAAACCTCTCACTTGTTTCTCAGTCTTTGGTGTTGGCATTTCCTGAATTGCTTTGACTTTATCAGGATCTACTTCAATTCCTCTCTGACTGACAATGAAACCCAATAATTTTCCGGAACGGACACCAAAAGTGCATTTGTTTGGATTTAAGCGGAGACGATACTTTCTCAACCGCTGAAACAACTTTAACAGATCCTCCATGTGCCCTTCCTCTGACTGGGATTTGGCAATCATGTCATCCACATAAACCTCAATTTCTTTGTGCATCATATCATGGAAAAGAGTGGTCATGGCCCTTTGATATGTCGCGCCAGCATTCTTCAACCCAAAAGGCATCACTTTGTAACAGAATGTCCCCCATGGCGTAATAAAGGTTGTCTTTTCCATGTCTTCAGGTGCCATCTTAATCTGATTGTATCCTGAAAAACCATCCATGAAGGAGAAAACCTCATACTTTGCCGTGCTATCTACCAACATGTCAATGTGAGGTAGAGGAAAATCATCTTTCGGACTGGCTTTATTCAAATCTCTATAATCAACACACATACGAACTTTTCCGTCTTTCTTCGGAACAGGCACTATATTGGCAATCCATTGAGGATATACAGAAGTGACAAGGAAACCTGCGTCTATCTGCTTCAAGACCTCATTCTTAATCTTTTCCGCCATATCAGGATGACTTCTTCTTAGCTTTTGCTTGACAGGAGGACATTCTGGTTTCAACGGCAAACGATGCTCCACAATATCTGTGTCCAGCCCAGGCATATCTTGGTAGGACCACGCAAAAATGTCAACATACTCTTTAAGAAGCTCTACCATCCTCTTCTTAACATCTTGACCAAGCAGCGCCCCAATCTTGACTTCTTTCTTATCTTCTTCAGAACCCAAGTTGATGACTTCTAACGACTATTTATATGGCTGAATGGTGTCTTCCTCGTGCTCAAGCAGTCGGGAAATCTCATCAGGAATACATTCATCACTCTCTTCTTCCGCCTCATACACAGGACACTCGAAGTTAGGAGAGGGTGCAGGGTCATTACTTTCAACGGTTTTACTGATTAATCTGCACAAGTGATTATTATTTCAAAAAAAAGGAAAGATATATGCAAACATGTAATCGTGCAGATTATGGCAAATGAAAACAATTTTTAAGGTTTTTTGTGTTACCACTTTCCAGAAAAAGCAAAAAGATAAAAAACATGTATATGCAGAAACAAAATGACTTTTATTGATGATTTTAATGTTTAAAACAAACAGAAAAAAGAGCCCAACAACTTCACTTTCATCTTGGGCAGAATGAAAGGATTTTTGAAAAACATAAAAGCAAATTACTTTGAAGCATGAGTACACTCAGGAATATCAATGGTGATCCAGTTGTTAATCATCTTTCCATGGGTCACAAAGTTTGGCACTTCTGGCTCTGATTCGTCTTCAATAAGAGCGTTCACTTCTGGAAGAGTCGGATGTAGAAACCCAGCACTATGGAACATCTCCTGATAAGGACGAAAAGCAGATTCAGGCTTCATCACAGACTTGTCTGAGGTAGAAAATCCCAGACCAGCTCTATTCTTGTTCTCTTGCAGACTCACCACTTGTCCCCAGACTCCTGAATGTCCATTCTGAACTACCAGTTGAGCATCTTTGAAGGAGGCAATGGAAGCTTCATCCTTTTTGAATTCATCATTAACAGACAGGGCTTGGAATGCAGTTCCAATGACTACTTCATCAGCCTCTATGGTACGGAACGAAGAGAGATGACTAATCAGCAAAGCTTGTTCTCCATTCACAACAACCATCTTTCCATCTTTCACAAATTTCAACTTTTGGTGGAGAGTCGAAGTAACTTCCCCAGCCTCATGGATCTAGGGGCGTCCCAATAAGCAACTGTATGCCGGAAAAATGTCTATCACTTGAAAAGTAATCTTGAAGACAAATGGTCCAATACCAATAGGCAAATCAACCTCTCCAACCACTGATTTCTTCGATCCATCAAAAGCCTTGACAATCACATTACTAAATCTCATTGGTGTGCCACCATAAGACAGCTTGGCAAGAGTGGATTTTGGCATGACATTCACAGATGAACCAGTATCAATCAACACATTGGATATTGAGTCCTCTTTGCAACTGACAGGGATGTGCAAAGCCAAATTATGATTTCTCCCTTCCTCAGGCAAATCTTCATCACTAAAGCTCAGATTGTTACATGCAGTGATATTACTCACAACCCCATTAAACTGATCCAGCGTCACATCATGATCCACAAAGGCTTGATCAAGTATTTTCATCAAAGAATCTTTATGAGCAGGAGAACTCGTCAGCATCTCCATTATAGAGATCTTGTACGGAGTGCGATGCAACTGATCCACAATCTTATAATCACTCATCTTGATAAGCTTCAAAATCTCATCCATCTCCTTTCCTGAAGATGATCCAGCATTCACTTTTGTCACATCATTATTGTTCACAGGCACTTGAGTAGGATTCCTCTGGACATCCACAACTGTTTCGGGTTGAGTAAAAACTCGTCCACTTCTAGTCACTCTACTAACATCTGCTATATTCTCAATAGAAGACAGAGGCTTAATCTCAACTTCTTTTCCAGCTTCCAGCATGGTGGCATTGTATCTGTAGGGTACAGCTTTATCAGAACTATAAGGTACAGATCCAGGCAAACATATCACAAGAGGTTCTACAGCAGCTTTGCCATAATAACCAATCTCTACACATTCCGGGATTTCAAAGCATGGTTCAATCACATTGACATCATCTTCATCTCTATCCCTCAGAATCTCAATGAGCCTTTGATCTATCATCTCTTGTAAATCTCTTCTCACAACGTAACACCCTCGAGGATTAACTGAACAAATCCTACAAGCAGCATGATTATGCTCGTAATGACTGTACTCACACAGAGTGGCATGCATCTCCACCAATGATCCTCTGATGTGTTCCACACGATAAATCTTATACTTCCCAGGGCATCCATACACCATATTCACAGTAGACGCTTCATGAGTCGGCAATGGATTTTTCTGCACATTTGGGCCAATATCACGGAAGGAAAGCATACCAGAACGAACCAGTCTCTGAACTTCATTTTTCAAAGGCCAACAATTCTCTAAGTCATGCCCAGGAGCGTTCTGATGAAAAGCACAAGTGGCATCAGCTTTGTACCACCAAGGGAGTTTCTCTGGAACAGGAGGTGGTGACCTTGGTTGAACCAACTTCTTATGAATTAGAGCAGGATACAGTTCAGTGTACGTCATGGGGATAGGATCAACATTAACCCGAGGATACGGATTCCGCCTTGCTGGTTGTTGATTAACAGGAGCTACAGGCACTGAATTCACAACAGGAGTTACTGACGCCACTTGTTGAGATTGATTTCTGAATCGACTATTCCTCCCATGAGAAACAGCATTGGCATCTGATTCTTTCTTCTTCTGGAATGAAGAACCATACTTCTTCGCACCACCAGACGAATTATCGTTCCGAACCAGACGACCTTCTCGCACAGCTTCTTCTAACCTGACACACATACCCACCATTTCGGTGAAGTCTACAGGAGCACTTGCAATCATCTTCTCATAGTAAAACGGACCAAGAGTCTTCAGGAAAATCTTAGTCATCTCTTTTTCTTCCATCGGAGGAATTACTTGGGCGGCAACTTTACGCCATCTCTGAGCATATTCCTTGAAGGATTCCTTCTCTTTCTGCATCATAGCCCGCAATTGATCTCTATCGGGAGCCATGTCCACATTATACTTGTATTGCTTCACAAACGCCTCAGCTAAGTCATTAAAAGTGCGAATATGGGTGCTATCAAGGCCCATGTACCACTTAGAAGCAGCTCCAGTCAAACTGTCTTGGAAATAATGGATCAACAGATGTTGGTCATCAGTGTGAGTGGACATCTTCCTTACATACATCACCAGATGTGCCTGAGGACAGGAATTTCCTTTATACTTCTCAAATTCAGGAAACTTGAACTTAGCAAGTACTTTCACATTGGGAACAAGGCAAAGATCATGCACATTTTTTCCAAACAGTTCTTTCCCACGCAAGGCTTTCATTTCTTTCTGCAGTTCTTCAAACTGATCTTGGAAACCATCCATTCTGTCTTGAATTTCACTTGGAGCAGCATCATAAATGGGCTCTGGGACAAAAGGACCAATATGAACAATAGGAGATGTGTTGACCATAACAGGAGTCAACGGACGAGTTATCTCAGGAGCAAACAAATAACCTTCAGGCATGCCCCAGGGATATCCATTAGGCATACGTTGCTGAGTAGCACCAACAGGAACAGCAGGAATAGTTGTAGCAGCAATTTCAGAAATCACAGTGGTCTGACACTGAGCTTGGGCATTGGGAGGAGGAACCTGATTCTGATTCTGATTCTGATTCTGAGTAGCCATCAATGTCTCAACCAGAGCAGTGAGACGATCCACACCAGATCTCAAAGTAACAACCTCTTCACGTAGCTCACGATTCTCTTGTTCAAGACCTTCCATCTTCTTCTTATAGTTAGCTCGAGTATTATACCGGTGAGACAGCTTGATTCTGTATGAAGAACACTGAATAAGACCTCGGGAATACTCTCGGAAGCAGGACCAAAATATGCAGAATGATGCATGAAATGCAATGCAAATGATTTTTATTTTTATTGGTTTTCAAGGAACTTTAAGACATTGATTGTAAACATTTTAGCAAAAACAACATAAAACATAACAACATTCTTCATTAATAATAGAAAAGCTTACAAAAGGATTCAAAGATCCAAGATTACAAAACAATGGAAAATCTAAAAACTAGAAGGGAACACTTCTGATGAAGATCCAACTCCTCTCTGCAGCTTCCTACGGAGCTTCTCCAACTCATCTTCATAAAAGGCCTTCAAATGAGCATTCTCGACCATCAGCTTATCAGTAACTTCCTTCCATGCAACTGAATCTTCTTGTTGTCTCTTTCGCTTTTCTCCATGCTGTTGAAGCAACTCTTCTTGATGACGGATTTGACCATCCTTTTCCATCAACCAACCATCTTGGATATCAAGCATTTCATCTTTTTCTTTCAAATGTATCTTCAACTCTTTATTCTCCACTTCCGAAGCATGAAAATTCTTCTCCCAAGCATCTCTTTCCAATCTCATCTTAGCCACGAGCTCTAGATGCTCATCATTACTTTCAACAGGAGTAGTGAAAGACAAAGGTGGAGTAATGAGTAGAGAAGGCTCCTCGAGTAGATAAGGCATCTGAAAAGTGTGAGCTCTAGCTTGAACCCAATCAGTGTAGTCTTTGAGAGCAACACATTGTTTCGTTCCCAAATGTCTCTTCCTATCAACATGGTGCCAAGCACGCACAAACCGATTTCTCATATCCGAATTTCCATCTTGATTAAGATAGTAGATTCCTGACACGAGAATACTAGCGGGTCGCTCTTTCATGGGATAGCAAAATTGACGCCTTGCAAGAATGGGGTTGTAGGTAATTCCTCCTTGTATACCAAGAAGAGGTACATTAGGGAATTCTCCACAACTATCAATAATCTCACCAATGTCATAAGCAGGATTGTACCAATGGATATTCCCATTAGTAAGAGGCATGATCTTCTGAGACCATGAGAGACCATCAGGATTGTTCAAGAAACTCTTAGCTTGGGGTAAGTGCGAAATAAACCACTTGTAGAGCAAAGGAGTGCAACAATTGATAAGTCCACCTTTCTTATCATTCCTATGGTGAATGGAGTGATAAGTATCCCCAAGCAAAGTAGGCACAGGATTCCCAATCATGAAGATCCGAATAGCATTAACATCGACAAAATTATCAATGTTGGGAAAGAGTATCAAACCATAGATGAGCAAGGCCAAAAATGTCTCAAAAGCAATCATACTTCCTTTACTAGCCAACATAGAAGCCTTTCCAATCAAGAACTTAGAAGTCAACCCCCAAATTCCTCCTTTTTTGGTCATGTTTGCTTTCACATCTAATATCTTCAACTGAAGGAGTTCTGCTATCTCATCAACCTGAGGCTCTTTCTCCAGGCCACTAAACGGTATGTCATTCGTAACCGACAAACCAATCCAATAAGAATACTCCTCCAAAGTGGGCATAAGCTGATAATCAGGAAAGGTGAAACAATGATAAACCAGGTCATAAAACTGCACAAGAGTCTCAAGAATCCCTTTTTCCACTTTGGTCTTCAAGATAGAGATCAATTTCCCATAACGGTTTTTTGAAGTTGTCAAGATTAGGAACCAAAGTTGCTAGCTCTTTCAATTCCTTTGCACTTGAATTCCTGAAAGTGTATTTCTTGATGCTTCTCTTTTGATCCATGGTACCTGTTATGTTTACAAAGAAAGTCTCTAAGTTCCTTGAAAACCATTTGTGAATGTCATTTTTATGAATGCATGAATGCATGGTTTATGCATCAACCACAATCAAGAGCACACAAAATCACAGCAAATCACATACAATCACACAGTCCAGGTTCTTAGGTTCGACGTCACGAGCATGGAGCCATGGGTCTACCCATCCCACAAGGTGTGTTCTAGGGAATTTTGTACCTGCCAATCGGGTTCTACAAAGGTTCCCAGAGTTTTCAATCTTCTATCGGATATTACCGGCACGCACAATTGCTCATGGGCGCCAATAATATGCCTAAAAAGACCTCGTCTGAGCGTAGTATCGCAAGACAACAAGCTCAAATTGGTACTTGATCTTGTTTCTGCACTACATCCTAAAAAGGCTTAGATTGGTTAAAAGGGTTCTAGGCCATTCAGCTTCTACGGACACTCACTATTGAAAGTAATAGCGTTATCACGATGGTTCGTAACAACCTCTACTACCTTCCATGAGGCCTCCACTGATTGGGGTTCCACCATATGACGCTCATGGTAAGGATTGCTCCTGACATGCGACTATTGGTCTTACCACCTCCTATCTCAAGTTACTCACAAAAGTCCGGGTTAGAAATTTATCTCATCACAGAGGAACCATCGAGCACCAAAAAGAAAAAAAAACAAACAAAGCACACAACAATATATACAGATAAAAACACAGAGATAAACAAAAATAGGCTTAACACACTTAAAACTGGGATCCCCAGTGAAGTCGCCATTTTTCTGTAGCGGGGAAAATCTGATATCGAAGCCATGGGATTGACTCGAATCAATATTTCGTTTGAAATCGCCACCGCGCTTTATTTTTTCAAAGGAAAAGGGAAAAGAACGAAAAACCCAAAGTTTTGTTTTTAAAACAAGGAAGAGAACTCAGGTTCGGGTGTTGATTATATGAGGGGAAGGTTTAAAGCACCCCTCATATCTGTGGCATTCCACAGGAACCTTTTTGAAAATCTGTGTCGTGTGTGCTAAAAAAAACGGTTTGTTTTATTTTTAAAATAAGCTCGGCAAAGCGTTAAGCTTTGTGCCTACATACCTCCTCGGTGCAATGGAGAAGTTAGAGCTAATGTAGTTCCGCTTAAAGGGAAAACATTTTAAAATGAATAAACACTTTATTGTCGTCGGAGAGAAATACTCAGCCATTGATCTTGAGCATGAGAACAAACGAGTTCTTTGCATCGCAAATGAAAGAAGGGCTCCAACTCGGATAAAATCAACGAGTATGCCACTAGCTCTCTCACGCGGAAAAAATCTCATTATATCAATCAATTTCAAAATCGTGGGGTATAACCACTCGTTCCGACAATTAACGGTGTCTAAACTTTTGAAGAAAAAGCCACTAAGGGCAAAAGATATTTTTTAAGAAAAAGGTTTTGAAAAGGTTTGCAAACATAAGAAGGTTTTTGAAAAAGGGAGAAGATTTTGAAAATTTAAGAATGGGAGGAGATGAAGAGGCTATCCTATTGCGTAAAATAAAAGCTAAGGAAAAGAACGGTCTAACCGAAGTAAGAAGCCAACACTTGACATTATGAGTCAAGGTAGATTTCCCATCCTTTGGACTATCAATACCAAACATTACCACTTGGGGATCCAGATGAACTTATTATCTTAGCACCATTTCGCATTAAGCACATTAAAATTCTGACGAAAATCGGGCAGAGTAACGGCTGTTTTCGGGTAAGATCCTTATATCAGTGCCTTGGAATTAACCATCAAGGGCTTTCAAGGAAATACCTGCACACATAAACAGACAACAATCCAATGCCAGACAGACAGAATAACAGCAGAGTAACAATATCATGAGGGTCCAGAGGTACTAAGTCCATAAGTCCGAATCTCCAAAATGCTAGGGATAGTAACCAATAGTCCAAAAGAGAGCCTTAAGTGTTTTTTAGATTTTCGTTGATTATTAGTGTTTTAGCATAAAAGTAAAGTATGGTCCAAGTGGACAAAGAGAAAATAGCGGAAACATAAACATATGTCCAAATGGACAAAGAGAAAAATAGCGGAATTATAAACGTCCAAATGGACAAAGAGAAAATAGCGGAATGTAAATATGATGAAATGATAAAATAAAGCGATAAAGCGAGAAATATAAAGAGCGGTATAATAAAGTGCGAAAATTAAAGTCATTTGTTAGATGTTAAAGATAACCATCTTGAAACTTGTCAAGTATGTTATCAAAGTTAGTAAGAAAGATCGATGGTGAGTGAAGGATGTTCTCGGATTTAAATTCAATAGAAATTTATCAGAAGCTTGATAAAATCATAGCGACTACACGATAAACTTCCATAAGTCTTAAATCAACCGCATACAATTCTCTTCCATATTTGATCTTTTTGATTCGGGACACGAAATATTGCGCTATGTTAAGCAGATCGCCAAGTGATTTATGTAGAAATCATCCTACAACGAGGCCGGTCAAAACTTTATGTGCTAATGCATGCGAGAGGAATGATATGTAGATCATTCTCCGAAAGCAATACCGCACGAAAAGAAAATGGTGAGTGATCTAGTCTTTACTAAGAATCCATTAGAATTCTCAAAGTATTAAGACTTTCATCGATCAAAATAAAGAGAAACAAAAGATGGAACCACATTAAAAGCTCCTTTCATCCATAATTTCAATCACATAATTTTGCGGATTTGGATTCTCATCCTATCGACGCCCTAAGTCCATTGAAATTAGAGAGAAATTAGGCCTCTAATTTGTGATTCAAAGAAAATATCAAAAGAATGGAGTAGAAGAAGAGTTAGAACCAAAAACAAGTCAAAAATAGCAAAAACAAGCATTCTACCTCACTAGAAATCGATTTACCTCTGTAGGAAATCGATTTCCTGCCTACAGAATTCAGATCTGGCGCAAAAAACAGAGTGGAAATCGATTTCCCTCTGTAGGAAATCGATTTCTTGCGCACAGTTTTCAAAAAAACAACATTATGAACTTTGAAACTTGATTTAGGCAAACATACAAACACCTTATGATCACATATCCATTGGAGCACGAATTTTCCATCAAATCACCATCAAATAGGACCAATATAGCATCAAAGATGCATTGAACACAAGCAACAAAGAATCACATTATGGTAGAAGGAAAAGGAGGATGAAAATTACCAATTCTTGAACAAAACTTAGATCCACTTCAACAATCACCAACACAAATCTTGATCTCTCAACAATTGGAGAAAAAAGAGTGAAATGGATGGTGGTTTAGCTCAAAGTTTGTGAGGTTCAAGGTGTGACTCACAAACTTTATGAAAGAATAAAGAGCTTTGGTGAATTTGGTAGGGATGAGGAGAGAAATTGCAAGGGGTTTTTTGGCTCTCAAAGCTTGAGAAATGAGAGAGTAGAGGTCTCTATTTATAGAATTGGAGCAAGAGTAGTGGCAAATTGGTCTTTTTGTGTTTGGTAATTAATTTGTGGTTAATTGGTAATTAAAGTGGGATTTAAATGGTAAAATGATGTTTAAGTGGGTTTAATGAAGGAATTAATTTTGATGAGGTGGAAAATTGATAAAATGATCAAATAAAAAGGTGCCAAAATGATGTCAAGCTTCCCTCCTTATATTTTTTTGAATTTTGCGCACAGGAAATCGATTTCCCACAGGGGTAAATCGATTTCCACCTTCAAATTTTCAAAAATTGTTTTCTTGCACTGTTTTGACTTTTGCCCGATCTTTCACCTATAAAATATAAACAAAAGAGACAAAACACATATTTTTTGATTTTTGGTTAGCACTAAACAAATAAAAATCTAAAAGTGCTTGATGATTCCCCTCAGAGATAATCACAGTATCAAAGACAAAGCCTCACAATGGTGCTTTTGATTGATGATTGAATGCAATTGATGTATGATCTTAGGGTCAAAAATTGGGGTATGACAATAGTGTTGGAAAAGTGCGGCATCAAGCATAAGATAACCTCACCTTATCATCCTCAAACCAACAGGCAGGCAGAGATCTCAAACAGAGCAATAAAGAATATATTAGAGAAGACAATGTCGGTATCCAGGAAAGATTGGTCCGCTCGGATCGATGATTCTCTTTGGGCATACAGAACCGCGTACAAAGCACCAACTGGTGCCTCACCTTTCCAAATGGTTTATGGTAAGCCATGTCATTTACCTGTAGAAATAGAGCACAAAGCTTTGTGGGCTCTACGCTTCTTTAATAGAGATGACAATCTGGCATTCAAGAAAAGGAAAGAACAACTCCACGAGCTGGAAGAGTTCAGGTACTTAGCATATGAGTCCAACAAAATGTACAAGGAAAATATGAAAAGATATCGAGACAAGAAACTCAAAAAGAAGGAATTTAAGGTCGGAGATCTTGTACTTCTATTTAATTCTAGGCTAAGACTTTTCCCAGGTAAACTAAAATCTAAATGGTCAGGACCATTCGTGGTCAAGGAAGTCAAACCATATGGAGCTATTGTCATTGAAGATAGCAAAACCAAAGAAAGTTGGACGGTTAATGGAGAAAGATTAAAGGTTTACCTTGGAGGAGAATTTGATCGGGAAGTATGCATTCTCGAGCTTCTAAGAACTTAAGGAGGCCGATCGTCGAGCTCAAACGGCGTTAAACAAAGCGCTTGTTGGGAGGCAACCCAACGCAGTAAGTTTTTCTTATTTTCTTGTCCTTATTTCAGTTTTATATCATCCGACAGTGTGATTGAGCAGGTACAGACGAATTGCATAAAACGCAACACCGTGCCGCAAAACTCCTTGACGCGTCGCGAGACAAAGTCAAAAGCTTCCGCGCGTCGCGGAGGATGTCTTCGCGCCGCGGTAATCTGACAGCATTTTTATGCATACACTTGTCCTCAGATGTTTTGCATAATGCGGTTTGCCGGGACCCAACCCTTTTTCATTGGGAGGAGGGGCAGGTGCTCGACCAGATAAGTTCCAGGGGCGACCAGAGGAAGATAGTGAAGTTGTTTTGTTTATGATAACTGTCATGATGATGTCTTTTTAAATTGATTGTTATTGCTATTTAGTAGTCCCCAGTTTAGAATGAGTAAGTCATTTACAAAAATGAAAATCTCAAGAAAAGTACCAACAAAGGAGCAACATGCGTGAAAGTGGTAGTGAATGAATTTTTTTTTAAAATTTTTTCCTTTCTTTTTCAAAAAGAGTGACAAAGCAGGTATGACTTTTCAAACTCAAACTCTTAGTGTGTGCATGAAACATAGGTTGTTAGCAAATACTGACAGAAGTTCTTTATGGTACTCAATTTTTGATTGGATCGGCTTAGCCTTAACCATTGTGAGGAAAGCTTTCCATTGTTTACTATATGCAGGAGACCATCGATTATTTTGACATGTTTGTATTTTGCTAAACCAATTGTCGAATCGTTATGTGGAAATTTGTGAAAGGGATTTAGGCACTTGTTTGTATCTGAGAGTTTCTTTGAGCCAATTCCATCTTAAAACTTACTTTCTTCTGTGAGAATGTGATCCTTTGCCAACCATTCTTTGAGCCTGAATTCAAGGTAAGCTTCATAATATGCACCAGGGAAAAACATCTGGTGAGTTTTTGATCTCAATAAAAAGTTTTGTTTTGGACCATCAAGCATAAAATTTGGTGATGTGTTTTCTCTTTGACCTTCATAGAAAGTAGGGGAGTATTCATATAATTTAGATACAGGTTGATCTCCAAGTTGGGGAGAGTCATAATCAAAAGAAGAGTAAGTACAAATGGTGATTTGTAAAGACCAAAAGAAATTCGTAGCTTGAAAAAAAAAAGAGAAAAGAAAAACAAAAGAATAACGTTTGAACTTAGACGGTTGTTGAAAAAAAGAAGAAGAAAAATCGAGCTACGAATGAAAGAGATGAACGGGTGAGAAAGCTAATGATATAGAGAAGAAGGAATGAGTTATGATTCAGATGCTTCCCAAGAATAGGAACAACCCTTGATTATCTTCTTTTCTTTGAATCTAAACCATATTACAACCCTATAAAGACCTTCTGATTCTCAGATTTCACAGGACTTGATGCTAACAATATGGTGAACGTATGATATGGATTCTTGTTGATTTAATTGTTTGGATGAGTGTGTAGCAACCTGCCCTAAAAATAAAGACTTAGAGTCGCCACCTATTCTGAAGGGCGAATAGGAAACCCTACGCAGTTATGAGATTCAAGGTAAGTTATTATAATCAGGTCGAGGGAAGGTGTTAGGCACCCTCAACCCTTTCCTATTGGCTTTGAATCTAAGGTAAAAGTTTATGGCTAAAATATTGAGGTTTAATAGCTAAAGAATTGAATAGGGGAAAATTGAGATTTTAGGGAGGGGGACTCGCCTTGTTACCAAGTGCCTACGTATCTCCTTATAGAGAATCAGAGTCAACGTAGTTCGGGCACAGGGTTGTACGCCTTAGAATTTGATATGGAGGTGTTTGAAGTTGTTTTGTGCTTTGAAAGGCATTTTGAGTTGCCTGATTGAAAAGGATGAAAGTCCGTAGTTTGGTACTAGTAGTTTGAAAAGGTTTGGGAAGTGCTTTAGGATTTGGGCGTACAACCCTGGTTTTAATATGTTACCGTTAGTTGCGATAATCAATAGGTTTGATTACCAAGGCTAACGGATTGAAGGGAGGATTGCTAACCACTATAATCGATAGATTCGATTATCACGAATAGCAAATGTGTGTGTTTTAATTATCGTTACTCCTCATAATCGATAGCTTTGATTAAGAATAATAACGAAACTTTAAAGGGGAAATGCTAATCATCGTAACCAATAGATTTGGTTAAAACCCTTTAGCAAAATAAATGTTATTTTAATTTATAGGATTTGATTAATTAAATTAATCGATTATTAATCATTGCGACTGTCATACCCCAATTTTTGACCTAAGATACCACCTCATATCATTTGCATATGCATCATTTGCATCTCTAACAAATTGCATAGCTTGTGTTTGCTATTTGTGACTCAGCAGGATTTAATCAGGAAATCACTCATCAGTGCAAATAACACTCAATTAGGGTTTTGTTCTCCCTTCATCTCAAATGAATCATCTTCATCAATAATCAACATTTGGTCCTCAGAGATTCATTTCAACAAGCTCAACAACTTTGAGTCGACTGAATTAGGGTTTTGACTGAAGACAGCACACTCCTGACTTGTGCTCAGAATTTGACCTAATGGCTTGGGACATGATATCAAGACCTCAAGTGCATCATTTTGACCTAATCCATTGGCTCATAATATCTCCTACACAAAGATTGATCAGACAAATCCTCAGATCAGGGTTTTGAACTATCAGGGACTAAGATCAGGGATCACATTTGGGAAACCCTAAAAATCCCCAGGGAGTCAATCAAAGGTTTCAATCATATTCAAATAATCCCTATGACAATATCCAATGGAAATTACATCTCAATTCAAGATCCACAGTCATCAATTTCATCTGGTCGACAATTAGGGTTTTGACCTAATTCACTGAATAACTGACTTTTTAATCAGGACATGGTGTCACAACTCAAACCATGGCTCAATATCCTCTAATGCTTCAATATGATCCATTCATACCATTCATATGGTGAGGATAGCCTGTTTCATTTGAAATCTCCAGAAACGCGATTCGTCTGAAAAAGTCAACTCAACAAGATCACCATTGACTTTTGGGGAATTTTGGTCAACCATGACTTTTGAAGTTAAAAATCATCAATATATGATATATGAAGTCATTTGATCAAGAAAAATCAAGAAAATCAATCAAGAATCAAAAAGTCAAAGTTTGACTTTTCATACTTAGAAAAATTTCTAAGTGTTTTTCAATGGTTTTTTCCAAACTTTGGAAGGGAATAACTCAAAATTTCACCTACAAACTGAAAAAAACTTCCAACATGAAAGTTGTAGATTTTGATCCAATAAACAACTTTGACACATATAATTTTTTTCCATAAGATCAACCATTTAAGAGATATGGAGCTTCAAAGTTGGTACTTTTTGAAAATTTCACTTAAAACTTCATTTTCTTCAAAGTTCATGGATCTTTTTCACCCACTTCCTTAAAGATCTTGAAGGAACTTTCAACTAGGGTTTTGAAGTGTGTAATATGAGCTTTCCAAAATGTCCAAGAGCATGAAAAAATTTGAAGTGTAGCTATGGTTTTGAATTTTGCCATTAGTGAACTTTTCACTTGAAATTTCAAGTCATTTTGCCAAAGTTATGAACCAAATTGCCAAATGATCCAAATAATGATGCATAGATGCAATGATTGAAGATATTTTCTGATTTGAAGATCAGAATGGAAGAGATAAGAAGCTTGGCAAAATAACCATGGTTAAGTCACTTTTAACCATTTGCATTTAATGTGAAAGATTCCATTTTATCTCTTAAGCCAAATCATCATTTCTTGATCAACTTGCAAGAGCTTTGCATTCAGAATCCTTGCCCTATAAATAGAGGTTCAAATCACTCTTCAAATCACACCAAAACCTCATAATCATAGGTTTTCTCTCTTCTTTCTTGATTTGCAAGTTTCATAAGTTTCAAAGAGGAAGAATTGCAATTTCCATCTCTTGCAATTTCTGAGCAAAGTGAGGGTTCTAACATCTCATAAACATCAAATGTGATGTGTTTGAACCATCCATACACCCCAAAAACACCAAGAACTCAGAATCACTACCTCACTTCTCAAATATGCATAACTTAAGCCTTATCATGCCAATTTTCATTCAAGCTCAATTATGTCCAATCTAACCATCCAAACACCATCCATGTACCATATATGAACTATTCCAATCATCATCCCTGACCTGTAACTCCAAAATCACCAAGCTTGATCCTCACTTGAGCCCTACTGCAGATCGAGCATCACCAACTGGTCCAGAGGTTTTCAGTTCATTCCAATCATCCAAACATGTTCCATAAGGTCCACTGAAGCTGTCCAGATCAAGAAACAACATCTGGAACCTCTCATTTGCAGAATTCGATTCCCAGTTTGGCCGTTTTTGAAGGTAAGCCTCATGAACTCCAAACTCATACATACATGCATCATAAATGAAAAATTGAATTGCTATCTTGTTTCTGCACTATCACTGATCAATAGCCCTCAATCAATTTTACAATTCATCAATCCTACACGATTCCATGTTCAAATTCAGAATTAGGGTTCTTGGTGTTCATCACAAAATTGATCACCTTAGAGCAAATATAAATGAATTATGAGGGCACCATCATGTTTCTCGTCCAAAACCGAGCAAGATAGACTATCTACTTGATCAAAACAATCCAGTTTTAGAGAAATTCAAAATCAAAATAGGGATGTGTTCTTGGCGCCATTTTTTGTTCAGAGATTTCAAACACTCGTTTTTGAATATAATTAAATGAGCGTGTATCATAAACAAGCTGCGCGCGCAGCTCAGTTGGTTGTTGTTTTGAGTAGTGAACCTCAGGGCGTGGGTTCAAGTCCTAGTGGAGACAAAACCATTTTTTTTGCAACCTATTTTCTTTCATTTCTTCACAATTTCATTAATCATTTTAACCAATCAAAATTAATTATTTTTACTTCATTTTTTACACACTTATTATTTTATATATGTATTTTATGAATATAAAAAAAAATCACAAAAATATATTTGTTTAATACATTTTTAATTAAGTTTAAAATAACATATTTTAAGTGTTTTTTTAATACTTTTAAATATTGTTTTTCACTTGATTTCTCAAACTTAATCACTTGTAATCATCTAAGTGTCAATTGAAGACAATCTTTTTGTTTATCTTGATTAAATTAACTTCTTTCAAAATTCAAATCGTTTTAAAGTAAGCGATCGCGTTTCTTTTCAAAAACAATAAACCATTTTCTTTTGATTTTCAAAGAAAACTATTGATTAAATCTTTTTAATTGATCAATTGATTTTCAAAATGATGTGGGGCCTCTCGAATATTAGAGAGTGTAAGTCCCATTTCTTTTCTTTTTGTACAGTTTTTTAAACAATAAAACTTTTTCAAAATAAAATCTTTTCAAATCATTTTCAAATCATTTTCAAAACCATCCACCCTGTTTTATGAAAATAAAACAGGGGCCTCTCGAATATTAGAGAGTATAAGTCCCTTTTCTTTTTCTTTGTACAGTTTTTAAACAGAAAACTTTTTCCAAAACTTCAAAACAGTTTTTTAACAACAAATCACACATCTTTTTCAAACCATCCACCCTGTTTTATGAAAATAAAACAGGGGCCTCTCGAATATTAGAGAGTATAAGACCCACTCCTTTTTTCCTTTTATACAGTTTTTCTTTGTACAGAAAACTCTTTCGAAACAATACTTCTCAAACTGTTTTCAAAACAACAAACGACGCGTCTCTAAATAAAACGATCAACCATGTTTTGTAAATATACCCTGGGCCTCCACGTAGGTATAAGTCCCAAGCCCCTTTTGTACATACCCACTCTAGTACATGAAATTAGGTATTTCATTGTACGCCTCTTGTACATATCTCAATCAATGCGTTTTTTTTTAACTTTGAATAACAAACCAAAAATGAAGGTTTCTTTAAATCTTCCCAAAAATATCATGGGCCTCCATGTAGGTATAAGTCCCAAGCCCCTTTGTAAATACCTGTTTACATAGCTTTGAATAAACTCAAGTGGACTTCTCCCCGAGTGTGAGTCCCGAGCCCTGTGTATACAAATGGATCATGCTTACAGGTATATTTCCTTCATAAACTCCATTATATGTATAACTGTTCATATTTGTTCATGTACTTGTTCATATTTGTTCGTACTTGTTCATATTTGTGATTGTGTGATATGTGTGCTTGTTCAACTTAGTACAACACTAGGTTCCCCATAGCCTCCTATTGGGCTTCGTGCAAAGAATCTCCACTAGTTTAGGTTAGGACATAGAGTATGGTTTCCCGGTGAAATCGCTCTAAGAGCTCAAACCAACTATACCATGCCTCCCCTTGGGCTTTGTACAAACGAGTGACCCTCCCATAGCCTCCTCTTGGGCTTACAATGCAAGGACCCTGGATTGTCCCTCCCATAGCCTCCTCTTGGGCTTACAATGCAAGGACCCTCGGATAGCCTCCTCTTGGGCTTCGTACAAGGACCCACGGGCTTCTTATAAGCATCCCAAATATCCAAATCAAACACCCTAGGAGATTAGACATTTTTCATCTCTATGCTAGGAGTATCTCTTATATATCATCACAAACAATCAATCAATCAAACTTTTTGCCACAAGGCTGGCTAATCAATCAAACTTCTTTTTGCCACAAGGCTGGCTAATCAATCAAACTGTTTTACCACCGTACTGGATGATTAATCAAAGTTTTTGTCACAAGGCTGACTTCATTGAAACTTTTGCCACAAGGCTGGCTGATTAATCAAAGTTTTTGTCACAAGGCTGACTTCATTGAAACTTTTGCCACAAGGCTGGTTAAACAAACAAAAACATCTTTATCATTCTAAGCACCCTAAGTGGCATGGCCCCGGGCTTATAATGAAAAGATTTTCAAACAAATCAAACAGATGTATGTGATGATATAGATTAGATACATCTAGCATTTAGACGACATTTGTCTATTTTCCTTTGCTTCCACTAGCATAAGTGGGAACTACGATTGCTCTGACTTTCTCAACATCCCTTTGAGAATACGTAGGCACAAGGTCGATCCTTGGCGAGCAAAACAAAACAAAAAAAAACCATTCAAACCTTAGCACCCGTAGACCCCGAGCTACAGATGCTCTGATTCCCTCTAAGGGATATGTATGCAGAGGATCGCGATGATCTTTGCGAGCATAATCAAACAAACACCTTAGGTCCCACCTATTTCACAAGAACCTCCACCACAACAAGAATGGAATAAACAAAATAAAGAAACCTATAGAGTACTATAGATACGTTGGGTGCTAATACCTTCCCTTCGTATAACCAACCCTCTTACCCGGAATCTCTCCCCCACTTTTTAGGTTATTGCAGCTTTTTTCCTTTTCCTACTTTGGAAACAATAAAAAGTTTGGTCGGTACAAAAGAAAAATCATTTTTTTTTAGCACTCGAGCCCAAAGAAGGCATCAGGTGTCTCATCCACAAAAAAGAGGAACAAAACGATTTTTCGCCCGCGACAGCGACCAATAGATTTAGTCGGAACGAATAATAAATAAAAATCCTAACACTTTGGCCAATGGCCAGTGGGATTGGGTGAACCCGGATCAAATTTCTAGGGTTTTTGTGATCTATAATAATTAAAAGTTAATTAAATCAAATTACTCGAAATAATCGAATAATCAGGATTACAATCGGGAAAATAATTATTATGAACGTAATCTAATTACATTTTCCTAATCCTAACTTAAATAAATCATTAATTTAATTCCAAACTAAATTATGCCTATACAAAATATTTATTATAATTACATAATCATATACAAAAATAAGATAAAATAGAAAATACTAGATAAAACCTGGGCTTCAATCATGTATTGCTGCTTCATAGAGGAGTACCATGGAGTTATGTACTTAGGGCCTTTGGATCGGCATGAGATGATGATCCAACGTATGAGATCTAGGGGCGCATGATGTGTTATCACGGAGCACATGTACCAGATCCGTGAGTAGCTTAATTTGTTAAAAATTATTGTGGTACCTAGGAATCGATCCCAGGACCTTCACCTCGCGTTCCAGCCTTGCCAACTCAGCCAAGCGTGCTTTGTGATATATCTACGCATTCATTTGATAATATGGAGAATCTGTAGCGCTTGTTGGGAAAACGTGCGCGATTTTTGAACCCTCCAATAGCGTCACGACAGCACTTCGTCTTCTCCAATAAAACCTGTGAAAATACTTTTACAGCGCCTCTTTAAATGTTAGCTATAAAAAACAAGGTTTATAACACCTGTTAATTTGTAAACTCCCCATGCAACCGCCAAAATTAAAAATGATGCCACTGATGGACTCGTCTTGTTCGTGCGATTTCGATGGAACCATCAATTTAACCGAATCGTCCCTATATCCAAAAGCCCAAAAACGAAACCCTAACCCCTAGCAATGGCATATCGCGATTTACGAGCGAAAACAACGATTTAACTGCCCAGAAACGATCTAAACGTCAAACCAATCAGTAATATGAAATCAAACAGTGTTTATACGCGGTGAATCTAAGGAAACGAACGCGAATTTTATTAGAGCAAACCGTGATTGTCCCGGCCATGATATATGACGCTTCAACCATTGATAAAGATGGGATTCGCTTCAGAGAATGTCCAGGAACGTGTTAGAACCATTAAAACCAATTGAATCCCCCTGCAATAACGAAATCATACTTCACTTTTTTCCTTGAAATTTTGAATTCGGCCACGCCCCCTTGGAGGCCAGATTTTTCGCCCCTTGTGCTTGGTTCTAGCTTCTGTACTTATAGAGAATCATATTAGGTCAATTACATTGGATCAAATCTCTATCATTATTGGGATTGAAACTTATTGAAACCTTGATCTTAAGCTTCCAAATTTGGCTAAAATGCAATCTTCTCTTTCCAATCTCCATGCCCACGAATTTGTACCATATATTTGACATATAGATTGATTTTATTTGATTGGAAAATCAATATTTGATTTTAAACAATTTATTTTATATTTTATATGAATTATTAATACTTATTGAATTAAAATCCAAATAAATAAATAAAAATAAATATCATAATAAAATAATTATTTAAAAATCATTATAAGGCCCAAGGTTAAGTTTGAAATCTACATCTTAGGCCCATTGGTCAAGAAAACCCAAAATCACTTAATTAGGTTTATATGTATTTTTCCAAAATCGACCAACTTCTAAGCTTTGTATCTTCTTCAATTTTAATCATATGAATGCACTCTAGGACTTTTTAGAAAGCTCAAAGAATCCTCTAAATGGCCTTTTTGGTTTCATTCTGATTGGAGCTTCCATGCTCGAGTTATGAGCTTTGACCCAAATGGTATATTTCATTGACTTTTTGGAGGACCTATAATGTATTAGACCATATCTCTTGAATGAAGCATTTCTGGCCTTGGCTTTTGAGAGACAAAGTTGTAGAGAATCCAATTTCCCTCCAAACAGGCTTTGAGTGAGTGATTTCTGATGTTCTATGTGAAAGTTATGGTCAGTCAAAGTTGAGTTGACTTTCTCCTAAAGAAACCCTAATTTGAACCTTTTTGCATTTGTTCATTTCTGAGTTTCTATTGATGAATCATGATCAACCTTTGATCAAATGATGGATATAACCTCACATACTTGATGTTAAAGAAAAAAATCTTGAAGTTTGACTGTACTTTGACTATGGTTGACTTTTAGGTCAACATAGTCGATTGTTGGTCATTTGAGCCATTGAGTGAGCAATCTTTGGAATGGAAGCTTGACTTTTGACATGGAGGTGCCTTGATGTATGTGAGACACCTTGAGATCCATTTGACGCCTTGAATATTCACAATCCTTTGATAAAATGAAAACCCTAGTTTTGGAGGTCTTTGATTAGGAGAGAGTGGCCTGAATAAGCCTTTGAACCTTGAGTCATTGAAGATGCATAGAGGAACCTTTGATTGAATATAGGAAGGCAAATTTTGGGGTATGACAGCTGCCCCTGTTCAATCTTCTTAAACCTGAAGAATCGGATAGGCACATCTGTCTATCGTGATCTAAAGGTGGAAGATGATTGAACACTGAGAATGCCCTAAAATTTGCATCTGTTTGGAAGAAGTTCTGTAGGAGATGGGCTTAAAGATGCCATCCAAGGTAAATACCCTTTTTTTCTTGGATGTGAAGCAGATACTTTTGAAAGGGACCACTGTATATTGGTTGTAGCATGGCCTAAAAAGGCAACCTGAATTTTATGCAATGTCATGATGCATGCGATGTATGATGCAATGAGCTTCTCAAAATAAATGAGAGCGATGTATGTATATGCACTATGTGTGAATGAGGTATGTTAGTTGAATGATGCATGACTATTAGCTATGTTAGTTGAAGTATGTTAGTAATTCTGAAAAGAAAGATAAAACCTTTGCGTGTTATTGATGATGTTTTGAAAGATATCACTGCCGAGGGACTAACGTGATAAGAAACCCAATTGAAAAACCCTTTTGTAGATCCTTGTTGTAAAATCCTTTGTAAAACCCTGTTTGTCTGGAAAAGCTCCTAGAAAGGATGGAATACGTCTTAAAGAAGACTGCCTGGAAAGGCTCCTGAAAAGGATGGAATATGTCTTAAAGAAGACTGCCGGGAAAGGTTCCTGAAAAGGACTGATAATATTCATTTAATTGTAGAATGACCACTATGTGGTTGAAATGTATTGATAACTCCGTGTAGAAAATCCTGATATGGAAAAATAAATCCCTTCACCAATAGGATCATTTGCTATGATTATAGTAAATCCACCTGCACCATTAGGATCATTGCTAGGGTTATAGCAACTCACCTGCACCAATAGGATCATTTGCGAGGGTTATCGCAAACTCACCTGCACCATTAGGATCATTGCTAGGGTTATAGCAACTCACCTGCACCAATAGGATCATTTGCGAGGGTTATCGCAAACTCACCTGCACCATTAGGATCATTGCTAGGGTTATAACAACTCACCTGCACCAATAGGATCATTTGCAAGGGTTATCGCAAACTCACCTGCACCAATAGGATCATTTGCGAGGGTTATCGCAAACTCACCTGCACCATTAGGATCATTGCTAGGGTTATAGCAACTCACCTGCACCAATAGGATTATTGGGTTTTGCTGTAACAGTCGGACGGGAACTGACTACCAAACGAGAATTGGATTTTCATGTACCAGTCAGACGGGAACTGACTACCAAACGAGAATTGGATTTTCATGTACCAGTCAGACGGGAACTGACTACCAAACGAGAATTGGATTTTGATGTACCAGTCAGACGGGAACTGACTACCAAATGAGAATTGGACTTTGTAAGGATTTGAATTGCAAATGAAAATTGGACCTCTGTGATATGTAGTATGTGAATGCCCCAGATGATATGCATATGCTAATGCGTATGTATGTATGTTGATGCCGATGCTGATGTCAACCCCAAGATTTTATCTCCTTATTGAACTTGTTTAAATCATATTTACACCTACACCACGACTATGCTTATGCCGGCTTGGTAATGTTTATGTATGTGGATAATGCTTATGCATATGTTGGTTGATGTAATGAGTGGAACGAAGCAATGTCTTCTATAAGATTACCTGAAAAGGTTTCTGGAGTGGATGTGAATGTTTGTCTTAAAGAAGACTATTTGAAAAGATTTTTAGCAACGGGTGAGGAATGTCTTAAAGAAGACTACCTGGAAAGGCTGAAAAGATGTCTTAAAAGACTACCCAAAAAGGTTCTTAGAATTTCTTAAAGAAGACTACCTGAAAAGGTTCTTGGAAATGACGATGATTGTCTTAGTAAAGACCACCTATAAAAGTTCTTAGAAAGATAATGCCTTAAATAAGACTACCTGAAGAGGTTCCTGGAAAGGATGACAATTTGTCTTGAATAAGACTACTTGGAGAGGCTCCTAGAAAGGATTGTGAGTTTTGTCTTAAAGAATACTACCTGAAAAGGCTGAAAGATGTCTTAAAAAGATTACCTAGAAAGGTTCTTAGAGAGGACGATGATTGTCTTAAAGAAGACCACCTAAAAAGGTTCTCGGAAAAAGAATATCTTAAAGAAGACTACCTGAAGAGGTTCCTAGAAAGGATCATAGGATTTGTCTTAAAGAAGACTACCTGAAAAGGTTCCTAGAAAGGATCGTGGGATTTGTCTTAAAGAAGACTACCTAAAAAGGTGTGGTGTGATGTATCGACCAATGTATGTAATGCATGATTTATATTTATTTGCATGATGCTCCAATGATAGGTTGTTGACAACCAAAGCGTATATAGCTCGCTGGAGTTGTAGGTTTGTTTGATAAGGTGGGGTGTGATGCTAGCGCGACTTCCCAATCCCTGTTTTTTTGCATTTTGAAGATCGTAGTTAGGAGAAAGATTTGTCCGATGTTGTAAAGTGCGAGAACGCCTTTTCCTTATGTTGTGCGTCTTGCCCCAGTTTGACCCTTTGAATTACTCCACGTTTTTGAATTTTGAAGTTCTCCAAGTCTTTCACCTTTTTGCAATTCATACCTTTAACCTTTTCAAGGTTCACTACACCTTTAACCTTTGGAGGTTCTCCACACCTTTAACCTTTTGGGGTTCTCCACACCTTTAACCTTTGAATTGTTCACCTTATGGATTTGATATCCAATGCCCCAATGTTTAGTGGAAAAAGGTGCCTATGATCTCCCAAGTCATGAGAGGAGTGCCCCGGGAAATGACCTTGTCATATGCTCCGACGTTTAGATTGAAGAGTATGCTCTTGATCTCCATGGTATGGAGGACTATCCATAATGTTCTATCCTTTTGAATTTGAATTCTTCCCATGTTTGATATGCCCCTGTTTGTGATTGCTTCGAGGTGTGCCCCAAGTCGATTGAACCTTCAGGATGAATGCCCCTAGTGAATAGGATGTTTGATCGCATGCCCCTGTGATCCTTGAGAATTTGCCCCTGTTTAGGAGAACCCCCTAGATGTGGTTCCCCCCATTCCAGAGTCTTTACTAGAGATGATCACCTTTGATTAAACCAATCTCGATGACATTGTACTTGTAATACGGTGAACTGACTTTTAATCGAAATGTCGCGGTTAAGCATGAGTCGCCACCGACTTTTATTTTATCCAAATATTAGAAAGGCTAAAAGAACAGAAAAAACCTTTTTAAAGAAAACGGGTTCGGGGGGTAATTATGCAAAGGGAAGGTGTAAGGCACCCTTTGCATCCATGGTTTTCCATGGGCTCTTAATTGCTTTGCTCGTTTTGAAAAGAAATGTAGAAGAGGAAGAAAAGTGGACTTTAGCTCGTAAATGAGCGTAGCCATTTTTGAAGAATTATGAGAAAGAATATAGAAAAGTTTAGAGCAAGGCAAAGCAATTAGGGGCAATTATCTTATAGTTTGAAAAAGAGGTTCTTTTAGCCTTTCAGGGTGAAAGGGTCTATCCTTGCCATAAGAGGGCAGGAAGCCTTTCATTTGGATGTTGAAGGGTCGTCGAGTTATCGTTCGCCTTAAGATTGTCCCATGCCATAGAGAGGCAGGTAGTCTAAAGGGAAGGATCAGAATAGCCTTTTCGTAGGCAGCCAGAGGATACCTCAGCCTTTTTCGTAGGCAACTTCCGAGGGTCGAGGTCATATTAGTGTATCGAAGGCAGCATCATTAGGGACTTATGACCTTTATTTGTATCGAGGCAGCATGGCTGAGGTATCCTCGTATTCGAGGGACATGGCTATTCTACAAAAAACACAAGGCAACAGAGCAACAAGGCAACAGGCAGCAAAGAGGTTACCCCAAAAGTGTGCGTGGGTGCAACAATCATGTGGTTATATTCAGAAAATTATCTTATAATTAATTATCTAAATTAATATAAGGCTTGCACTCCCTAGGATTACTAACCACGCAATAGCATAAATAATTATGGGGAAGGGAAATTGAAACCAGCGGAGGAGAGGGGAATTGAAACCAGCGGGATAATAAATAACAATTAAAACAGAAAATATTAGAGTTTAGGGTTTAGGGTTACCGATACTCGTAGCTTTGGCAATTGACAAACCCTGAAGATTGGAAAAGAAAGAATAAACAAAAGAAGGGGTGAGTGCATTATCGGTTCGGAGGCAATCATAATTAACCCTAAAATAAGAAGGCAAAAAGAAATTAAAATAATAAGATATATAAACAAAGGTACTTAGCTCTGATTTGATCTGATATGGTTGGCGGTCGGAGGAAGCCTCGGGATAACCCTGAAAAATGGCAAAGGCAAAGGAGAATGAAGGCAAGACAAACCCTGATTTTAAAAGGAAACAAAATAGACTTTGAAAATAAATAGGGTACTTAGCTTTGGGTCTTGCTCGGACGCGTAGTCGGGATGTACTTGATGAGTAACCCTGAAAAGGCACAAAGAAACAAAAATTCAGTGTAGGGCAAATTCTTAGTAAACCCTAATTCAGGCGCCAATTGAATAAAAAACAATGATTGATTTAATTAATTATTGGTTTCGCAACCTAATTAATTAAATCGGAGAAAAGAAAATAATTTAATTGGGCAAAAAAACAACTCATAATTTTTGTTAATTAAAATTAATAAGTTATGGTTTTTTTAAAAGAAATTAAATGAATAGAAAAAAACTAATTTTAAATAAAATAAATTGTTATTTGTAAAAAGATTTTTGGATGAAAACTAATTAAAATATTTGTGAAGAGAAAGACAAAAATATATGTATATATATACACATAAAAATAAGTTTATATAATAATAAATAAAAAACAAAAAAACTTAGCTGGTTATTTTGTGTGGTAGATGTCTGAAGGTCCGTGGTGAGCCCTCATCCTCTTAGGCGTCAGATCTGGCTTGGGAAGAGATCTAAAGGTTCTCATTGAAGGCCTATGATAGGCGTGTGTGCCTGAGGCGCACTAGATCTGCAAGTGAAAGTAAGCCAAGAAAATAATGGAAAAGAAGGACAAGCAAAAGGAATCGAACCCATGTCTTGTGGGTTGCCGGCGCGTTACTCCTACCATCTCTGCTGCAAACGTTTTTTGTCAATGTGCCCATTGCCGTTTATAATAAATAATAACAAATAATATTAAAAATTTAAACGAAATTTCGCGCCCTCCACTGTTCATCATCGTCCCTGATGTCAACAGCTTTAGCTACGATTCTGCGACTTTTTTTCTACGGTTCCAAGCGTAGTTAATACCCTGCGAAACACAACTCAACAAATACCATGAATAAATCCGAAATAAGCATGTGGTTCATTCTAAAATCATCTTCTAAGCCTGGCAGGACCATCGATTTGGCTTAATATCGTTCCTACACAAAACCCCTATTTGAGGACCATAAAACCCTAACAATGGCAACACGCAAAACCCACGCTCAAACCTCACCAAACTATCCAGAAATCACATAGACATTCATGTAAACATGAATACATAATCAAAATACGATGAACATGCACAAATTTCCGGAATCGAAACCAAAAATAAAATTTCAAACCGTGACTGAAGGGGTCGAATTTCTGCGTGTTGTGTTGATCTGTGAGGAATGTGTTATGACACTTTGTTTGCCTTGAACCGACCTCTATCTTGGAAACCAATTTTGACTCGTCCTTGATTTTTTTGAAGTTGTATCGATTCTTTTTGACTGCGATCCTAGTGAATCCGACCCCTTCTAAATGCTAATAGTTTGTATACTTATAGGTGAACACATTAGGGCAATAAAATTGGTTTAAATCTTGGTAAATCTTGAGATTGAATTTAATTGAAATATGCATCCAAATCTTTCTAAAATTTGATTTTCTTGAGCTCCAAGCATCATGAACGAAAGTGGAATTATTTGTGGGTGAAATATGATATATTTCTTGGCTTAAAACTGAAGCACAATCAAATCTTGCATTATTTTTATATTTTATATAATTAAATCATGATTTAAGTGGATTAAAACCATAAAATAATTAAAAAAATAAAAAGCCTCTATTTTCAAGACGTGGGTGGGCCTATAATAAGGGTGGAGCAAAAAGAATGCAAGCCCATTTAGAAATATTTTGAGTTTTAGGCCCTTTTCCTTTTGTACACCCTTAGAAATAGGTGAACTTGTACACCATACCATTTCTTCATATCTCAATATTTTTTCAAGCTTGTGGACTTTTTAGACACCTTAGAGAGTCCTCTAACCAGTGTCGTTGGTCTCATATCAAAATGATTTTCCATGCTCCTTGTGTGTCCTTTTGAAAAAAGTGACCTTTTGTTGACTTTTGAAAAGGACCTATAATGTTTTGGTCCATATCTCACAAATGAAGCATTTTTAGACTTGGCATTTGAGACACAATTTTGTAGAGAATCAAATTTCCTTCAAAATGAGCTTTGGATGGAAAATTTCTGATGTTCCATGTAGGAGTTATGGTTGGTCAAAGTTCACTTGACTTTTCCTATACAAACCCTAATTTAGAAACTTTTTGATTTGTTGATTTTTGATCTTTCCTTGATGAGCCATGATCAATTCTTGATCAAATGGTGAATTATACTTCAATATGAGGATCTTGACAAAAAATCAGGAGTTTTGACTTTATTTTGACCACAGTTGACTTTTTGAACAATTGAGTGACCAATCCTTTGAGATGAGACTTGATACTTGTCATGAGGATGATGTGAGATATATTGAGCCATATGAGATGCCTTGGGGCCATTGATTCACTGAGTTTCCTTTGAATAGGTTAAACCCTAATTTCAGAGCCTTGTATAGGAGAGTGTGTCTTGGAGCTTTACATCTTAATTTGAATTGAAATGGGGAAAACTGTATGGGCAAATTTTGGGGTATGACAGCTGCCCCTGTTCAATTTTCTTAAACCTGAAGATGTAGAGTGGTTTGTATGCCAGTCGGTATCTGAAGGTGGAAGATGATTGAACACTAGAATACCAAGAAATTTGCCCTAGCTGAAGTAGGGACCTTTGTCGGAGATGGGCTTGAAGATGCCATCCAGTAAATCATGCATTAGATTATGTTTGGAGTGTTTGAGAAGTAGTTGTTTGAGTGTTAATAGTTACGGAATTGTCCGAGGTTACCGTTTTTAGATTTTGAAAAGTTGATTGTTTAAGGAATCGTCTGAGATATCGACTTAAATCTGAAGATAGATTGTTAAGGAACCGTCCAAGGTATCGACTTAAATCTGAAGGTGGATCATTAAGGAACCGTCCAAGGTATCGACTTAAATCCAAAGGTAGATAATTAAGGAACCGTCCAAGGTATCGACTTAAATCTGGAGGTAGATTGTTAAGGAACCGTCCAAGGTATCGACTTAAATCCGAAGGTAGATCATTAAGGAACCGTCCAAGGTATCGACTTAAATCCAAAGGTAGATCATTAAGGAACCGTCCAAGGTATCGACTTAGATCTGGAGGTAGATTGTTAAGGAACCGTCCAAGGTATCGACTTAAATCCGAAGGTAGATCATTAAGGAACCGTCCAAGGTATCGACTTAAATCCAAAGGTAGATCATTAAGGAACCGTCCAAGGTATCAACTTAAATCCAAAGGGAGATCATTAAGGAACCGTCCAAGGTATCGACTTAGATCCAAAGGTAGATCATTAAGGAACCGTCCAAGGTATCGACTTAGATCTGAAAGATTTTGTTTATTTGACTGCAACAGTAACCTGAAAAAGGTAAAGTTAGTTTTTATATGCCATGTCATGATGCATGAGTTATGTAATGAGTCCCTCAAAATAAATGAGAAACTTTGTATGTTATGCATGAGTTCATTATGAGGTAATGTATGCAATGTATGAATATGTTTATGACACATGATATGTGAATATGATTTATGTTGTCTTGATTGAGAAAATAAATCTCTATGTCTTTGTGATTTTATTGTCGGATCTTGTCTTGAGGATGCTCAGCTGGGGATTCATGGTTTCCGCTTGGGGATGATCAATGACTTGATGTTCCCTGATTGGGGATAAAGACATTAATAAACCATGTTGGCAAAGAGCAAAGTGTTGGAGAAGTGACAGTGTTGAAGATGTAAACCCTGTTGGGGATCCATATCTTTGTCGGGACGAGAACTTTTGAAGATATCTTCTTAATGGTTACTCTGTGGGGATATGATCTTATAAGCCTGGCTTTGTGGGGAGACATGGGGGTCTTGAAAGTTGCCCCCAGTATCATAGTAACTTACTACTTGATTCAGGACACGCCACTGAGTATTGATCAAGATGTTGAACTGGACTTGCATAGATTTGCCCCAGTTAGCAGGAACTTTGGAAAGATTCGCCTCGCGAGGACTTTATGAGATGTTCACTATGGGCGATATGCCCCCAGTAATCATAGGCTCATGACAATGTCTCACATTGATTGGGGAGTAGCTTTAAATATACTTGGATGCATGCCCCTGATTGTTCGAGCATCCATGAGAGATTCTCGGAATCTTGACTTGATTGCCCCAGATTGATTGGACAAAACATGTCATGCCCCTTGTATACGTAGGAGACATGGCTTCTTGGAGTAATTTTGTTTGTCGGGATAACTTTCAGTCATTAGCCATACCCTGTGCAAATTTATTCTGATGCTAACATTTGAAATTATGTAGCAGAATATGTTTAATAATGAATTCATGAGATGCAATGCATACGTTTGTCCTGAGTTTTTGAAAAACATTAAAACTGGAGATGTAAAATCATTATATTTATAAAAACATGATGTTTGTAAAAAACAGGATATCAACTTAACATTTGTAGTAAACCTTAAGGAGTTGGGATACTTTTTTGGTGACAGTATGCTTTCGAACTAACCATGCTTCAATTAGGACTTTCAAGGGTTGTAACGTGGCTTGGTTCACGGTTTAAGAAACAAAGGATAAAGGCTCAAAATTTTATTGTACCCACCCCTATTCGTGATGATCTTCAGTCCTAAGCTCAGTTAATTCAACTTATGCCTTCAGGTTCCAAGAGACCTTTGGATTTGCACCTTTGATAATGATGATGGTTCACAAGCAAAGAGAACTTTTGAGATAGCAGTCACTTCTTCCTTTTGGTAGTCACAACATTGTGTTGTTCAGGAGTTTATTGACTTCTCTTTTTTCATCTTTTTGATATCCCTAACTTTTGCCTGAACTGTCTATTTTGAGCTTACAGTCAGCGGGATGCCTTGATTTTTGCCTAAGTCATCTTTTGATTTTTGACTTAGCAGGCTTTTCTTTGTATATATGTTTTGTCATCATCATTTTTTTCTTTTTGAAAGATATTGACTGCCTTGCTTGATGATTGATGAATCATCATTGTCTTTTGATTGGTCTCTTCAACACTTCTTTGATGTGTGCGGATGAACGTTGGTGATTAAAACCTTTGTTGAAAGGTGTACTGAATGATTCTCTTAAAATAGAATGCACAGCCGAATTAACTGAGAACTACCCTGCCCCAGGTTATGATCAAGGGTTTTAATTAGTACAAGAAAGAAACTTCTACTTCTTAGGCTCAAAAGGGTTAACGAGGGATTAACATCCTTATATCTACACTGTTTAGGAATTGAAACAATGCCTGTACATCGTCAGCATAGTCCGCTCAAAAGCATAATGTATGAGGTGGCGGTATCGCTTTCGTCATCCTCCCTAAAAAGGCTTACAGCTTAGCAGGAGTTGAATATCACAAAACACATGCAAAGTAAAGACATAATTTAAAATGAGTGATAGCGAAATAATTAATTCAAGACAAGCATAGGCAATGCACTGATGATGATTATTAAAACAGATAATGTCTATCATGAGTCGAATGTTTAAACAAACAGAAAAGAAATTGCAACTGGAAGTAGGACTAATGATCCAAAATTGCATCCTTCTAGACGTTAATCAGTCTTGTCATGACTAGGCGTGGAAGTGGTGATCACCCTAGGAGTTTTAAGAAGATTGAACTCAACTTCGCCAGCATTGATCATGTCTTTGATCTGATTCTTCATTGTCCAACAATTATTAGTGTCATGTCCAGGACTATTAGAGTGATATGCACACCTTGCATTGGGATTATAATGAGAAGAGGAAGTACTAGGATTCCTCGGAGGGTCTTTCAAAGTAATCAATTCTGACTTCAACAAGTGTCGTAATGCATGAGCCAATGACATATTGATCTGGGTGAATTGACGCTTAGGTGCATCTAACTTGCGTCTTTGTTGTGGAACTAGTGTAGAGATCAGAATTGTCCCCACAGATTGGTTGTGTCTATTGCGACCTTTCAGATTGTGCACAGCGTTGTTCGTGATGAGAGAAACGGGTCATACATTTAGACCATATGTGATAGAGGACGTCAGAGCAAATAGACCATATATATTGAGGGATATCAGAAAGAGTCGTACATTTAGACCTTGTCTGTTGAAGGATGCCAGAACGAGTTATTCATTAGACCAAATCTGTAGAGGAATGTCAGGACGAGTCATACATTGGACCATATCTAAGGAGGAATATCAGAACGAGCCATGCATTAGACCATATCTGAAGAGGAATAGCAGAACGAGTCGTACATTAGGCCATATCTGTTGAGGAATAGCAGAATGAGTCGTACATTAGACCATATCTATTGGAATGTCAGAACGAGTCATACATTGGACCATATCTGAGGAAGGATATCAGAACGAGTTATTCATTAAACCATATCTGAAGGAGAATACCAGAACGAGTCATACATTAGACCATATCGGACTGAAAATACCGGAACGGGTCATACATTGGACCATATCTGGTAGAGAATACCGGAACGGGTCATACATTAGACCATATCTGATAGAGAATGCTTGCTCGAAGTTTTGGAATGTAAAAAGGCTTTCCAGAATGAATCTCCAGCTCGATTATATCTGAGAGGAATGATTGTCGAGGCGGAACCTGAAAACAAAGTTAGAAATATGCAATGTCATGAATGCAAATGAAATGTTTTCAAGGATCTTTAAGGAATTTAGTTAGCAACATTGGAAAGTGATTTGGTCGCATATTTGTTTGAAGAATTCTGACTCTTGTCTTTGAACATCCTTCTTTGAGAATCAAGCTCACCATATCGAGTGGGTCATCGCCTCTGATTCGGGATACTTCTGAATTTGAAGATACATGGCTAGAGGAAAGTAAATCCTCTTGCCCCTTGCTAGGTACTGAGTCTTTGAATTGGAAGGTGTGTGACCAGAGGAAAATAAATCCTCTTGCCCCTTGATTAGGAAATCAGTCCTTGATAGGAGTCCCTGAAATTGTGCGCCCTAAATCCCTGAGATCCTTGAAAGGGTTAGTTAAATCATGTTATGCTTATGATGTCATGATGTCATGCGAATGCAGTTCATTAGGCATAGTGTGAGATAGTAAGGACAAACAAATCCTTTCAACAAAACCTGCGAGGAAACGAAGGTTAGTAACAAACACAATCAAGTCACGCAAGTCACATAAGTCACACAATTTTTGGCTTTAAGGCTTGCATGGAGTCTGATCAGGTGTCCTTCCCAAGGGTATTTCTATGGATAAGGAGATTTCAGCAACGGGTTCTACAAGTTATCCAGAATTGTCAGCCCTTCTAAAGCACCCTCGGACATGATACATTCGCATCATGCAATGATACTTTGAGAAAGGACCTATCTGAATTGTAGCATCGGGTAGCGACTAGTTCTTAACATTTGTCAAGAGTAGTCCCCCCACTACGTTCCTAAAGGCCAGGATGGGTTAAGGGTAACTAAAGGTCCTTGAGCTCCGGCGCACCCACAGACACATACATAGACCTCCCTCATTTGAGAAAGGTGTACATATGCTATGGAGTCCTAACTCAAACGTGAACTTTATATTGACTCATCTCCCACATATGTGAAAGAGGTCGCCATGACTATGCCACTCCTAATCTTAAGTGTTCTTGAATTCGGGAATAGGATTCGTCCTTCAGTTAATTCCCAAAACGCCCCTGAAAAATAAAACAAACAAAGCAAACAATAGAAAACATTTAAGTGAATCCTAAACTTTTAAGGTAACCCCTCTTTTATCGAAAAATCCCCAGCAGAGTCGCCAGTTCTGTAATACGATGAACTGACTTTAATCGAAATGTCGCGGTTAAGCATGAGTCGCCACCGACTTTTATTTTATCCAAATATTAGAAAGGCTAAAAGAACAGAAAAAACCTTTTTAAAGAAAACGGGTTCGGGGGGTAATTATGCAAAGGGAAGGTATAAGGCACCATTTTCATCCATGGTTTTCCATGGGCTCTTAATTGCTTTGCTCGTTTTGAAAAGAAATGTAGAAGAGGAAGAAAAGTGGACTTTAGCTCGTAAATGAGCGTAGCCATTTTTGAAGAATTATGAGAAAGAATATAGAAAAGTTTAGAGCAAGGCAAAGCAATTAGGGGCAATTACCTTATAGTTTGAAAAAGAGGTTCTTTTAGCCTTTCAGGGTGAAAGGGTCTATCCTTGCCATAAGAGGGCAGGAAGCCTTTCATTTGGATGTTGAAGGGTCGTCGAGTTATCGTTCGCCTTAAGATTGTCCCATGCCATAGAGAGGCAGGTAGTCTAAAGGGAAGGATCAGAATAGCCTTTTCGTAGGCAGCCAGAGGATACCTCAGCCTTTTTCGTAGGCAACTTCCAAGGGTCGAGGTCATATTAGTGTATCGAAGGCAGCATCATTAGGGACTTATGACCTTTATTTGTATCGAGGCAGCATGGCTGAGGTATCCTCGTATTCGAGGGACATGGCTATTCTACAAAAAACACAAGGCAACAGAGCAACAAGGCAACAGGCAGCAAAGAGGTTACCCCAAAAGTGTGCATGGGTGCAACAATCATGTGGTTATATTCAAAAAATTATCTTATAATTAATTATCTAAATTGATTTAAGGCTTGCACTCCCTAGGATTACTAACCACGCAATAGCATAAATAATTATGGGGAAGGGAAATTGAAACCAGCGGAGGAGAGGGGAATTGAAACCAGCAGGATAATAAATAACAATTAAAATAGAAAATATTAGAGTTTAGGGTTTAGGGTTACCGATACTCGTAGCTTTGGCAATTGACAAACCCTGAAGATTGGAAAAGAAAGAATAAACAAAAGAAGGGGTGAGTGCATTATCGGTTCGGAGGCAATCATAATTAACCCTAAAATAAGAAGGCAAAAAGAAATTAAAATAATAAGATATATAAACAAAGGTACTTAGCTCTGATTTGATCTGATATGGTTGGCGGTCGGAGGAAGCCTCGGGATAACCCTGAAAAATGGCAAAGGCAATGGAGAATGAAGGCAAGACAAACCCTGATTTTAAAAGGAAACAAAATAGACTTTGAAAATAAATAGGGTACCTAGCTTTGGGTCTTGATCGGGCGCGTAGTCGGGATGTACTTGAAGAGTAACCCTGAAAAGGCACAAAGAAACAAAAATTCAGTGTAGGGCAAATTCTTAGTAAACCCTAATTCGGGCGCCAATTGAATAAAAAACAATGATTGATTTAATTAATTATTGGTTTCGCAACCTAATTAATTAAATCGGAGAAAAGAAAATAATTTAATTGGGCAAAAAAACAACTCATAATTTTTGTTAATTAAAATTAATAAGTTATGGTTTTTTTAAAAGAAATTAAATGAATAGAAAAAAACTAATTTTAAATAAAATAAATTGTTATTTGTAAAAAGATTTTTGGATGAAAACTAATTAAAATATTTGTGAAGAGAAAGACAAAAATATATGTATATATATACACATAAAAATAAGTTTATATAATAATAAATAAAAAAACAAAAAAACTTAGCTGGTTATTTTGTGTGGTAGAAGTCTGAAGGTCCGTGGTGAGCCCTCATCCTCTTAGGCGTCAGATCTGGCTTGGGAAGAGATCTAAAGGTTCTCATTGAAGGCCTATGATAGGCGTGTGTGCCTGAGGCGCACTAGATCTGCAAGTGAAAGTAAGCCAAGAAAATAATGGAAAAGAAGGACAAGCAAAAGGAATCGAACCCATGTCTTGTGGGTTGCCGGCGCGTTACTCCTACCATCTCTGCTGCAAACGTTTGTTGTCAATGTGCCCATTGCCGTTTATAATAAATAATAACAAATAATATTAAAAATTTAAACGAAATTTCGCGCCCTCCACTATTCATCATCGTCCCTGATGTCAACAGCTTTAGCTACGATTCTGCGACTTTTTTGCTACGGTTCCAAGCGTAGTTAATACCCTGCGACACACAACTCAACAAATACCATGAATAAATCCCAAATAAGCATGTGGTTCATTCTAAAATCATCTTCTAAGCCTGGCAGGACCATCAATTTGGCTTAATATCGTTCCTACACAAAACCCCTATTTGAGGACCATAAAACCCTAACAATGGCAACACGCAAAACCCACGCTCAAACCTCACCAAACTATCCAGAAATCACATAGACACTCATGTAAACATGAATACATAATCAAAATACGATGAACATGCACAAATTTCCGGAATCGAAACCAAAAATAAAATTTCAAACCGTGACTGAAGGGGTCGAATTTCTGCGTGTTGTGTTGATCTGTGAGGAATGTGTTATGACACTTTGTTTGCCTTGAACCGACCTCTATCTTGGAAACCAATTTTGACTCGTCCTTGATTTTTTTGAAGTTGTATTGATTCTTTTTTACTGCAATCCTAGTGAATCCGACCCCTTCTAAATGCTAATAGTTTGTATACTTATAGGTGAACACATTAGGGCAATAAAATTGGTTTAAATCTTGGTAAATCTTGAGATTGAATTTGATTGAAATATGCATCCAAATCTTTCTAAAATTTGATTTTCTTGAGCTCCAAGCATCATGAAAGAAATTGGAATTATTTGTGGGTGAAATATGATATATTTCTTGGCTTAAAACTGAAGCACAATCAAATCTTGCATTATTTTTATATTTTATATAATTAAATCATGATTTAAGTGAATTAAAACCATAAAATAATTAAAAAAATAAAAAGCCTTTGTTTTCAAGACGTGGGTGGGCCTATAATAAGGGTGGAGCAAAAAGAATGCAAGCCCATTTAGAAATATTTGAGTTTTAGGCCCTTTTCCTTTTGTACACCCTTAGAAATAGGTGAACTTGTACACCATGCCATTTCTTCATATCTCAATATTTTTTCAAGCTTGTGGACTTTTTAGAAACCTTAGAGAGTCCTCTAACCAGTGTCTTTGGTCTCATATCAAAATGATTTTCCATGCTCCTTGTGTGTCCTTTTGAAAAAAGTGACCTTTTGTTGACTTTTGAAAAGGACCTATAATGTTTTGGTCCATATCTCACAAATGAAGCATTTTTAGACTTGGCATGTGAGACACAATTTTGTAGAGAATCAAATTTCCTTCAAAATGAGCTTTGGATGGAAAATTTCTGATGTTCCATGTAGGAGTTATGGTTGGTCAAAGTTCACTTGACTTTTCCTATACAAACCCTAATTTAGAAACTTTTTGATTTGTTGATTTTTGATCTTTCCTTGATGAGACATGATCAATTCTTGATCAAATGGTGAATTATACTTCAATATGAGGATCTTGACAAAAAATCAGGAGTTTTGACTTTATTTTGACCACAATTGACTTTTTGAACAATTGAGTGACCAATCCTTTGAGATGAGACTGAAGGATAGAAAAACACTTAGAAAGGGGGGGGGGGTTTGAATAAGTGTAGTCTAAAAACTGGAACGATAAAAATAATATGCACAGTTATTTTTATCCTGGTTCGTTGTTAACTAAACTACTCCAGTCCACCCCCACGGAGTGATTTACCTCACCTGAGGATTTAATCCACTAATCGCAACAGATTACAATGGTTTTCCACTTAGTCCGCGACTAAGTCTTCTAGAGTATCCTGATCACAACCTGATCACTCCAGGAACAAATGCTTAGACACAAGCTAAGACTTTCTTAGAGTATCCTGACCACCACGTGATCACTCTAATTACAACTGCTTAGACACAAGCTAAGACTTCCTAGAGTATCCTGATCAACACTTGATCACTCTAGTTACTTACAAATTAATGTAATCAATTCTAAGAGTATTACAAATGCTTCTGAAAAGCTATAATCACAAGAGTGATATTTCTCTTAACGTTTAAGCTTAATCTCACTAATATATTACAACAGCAATGTAGTGAGCTTTGATGAAGATGAAGTTTCTGAGCTTTGAATTTGAACAGCGTTTCAGCAAGTTAATTGTTAGCAAATCGTCAACCTTGCTTCTCATCAGAACTTCATATTTATAGGCGTTTGAGAAGATGACCGTTGGGCGCATTTAATGCTTTGCGTATTCCGTACAGCATTGCATTTAATGTTTCACGCTTTTGTCAACTACCTCGAGCCTTGTTCACGCTGTGTCTACTGACGTTGCCTTTAATAGCTTCCAACGTTCCTTTTGTCAGTCAGCGTAGCCTGCCACTTGTACTTTCTTCTGATCTGATGTTTGTGAATATAATATTTGAATATCATCAGAGTCAAACAGCTTGGTGCATAGCATCTTCTTGTCTTCTGACCTTGAAGTGCTTCTGAGCGTGATACCATGAGAACTTCAGTACTTCTGCTTCTGATCTCAAGTTCTTCCGATGCTTTCATAGACCCATGTTCTGATTCTGCCTTGACCATCTTCTGATGTCTTGCCAGACCATGTTCTGATGTTGCATGCTGAACCTTCTGAGACAAAGCTTCTGAGCGCTGATTTGTGCATACTCTTTATATATTTCCTGAAATGGAAATTGCAATGTATTAGAGTACCACATTATCTCACACAAAATTCATATCCTTGTTATCATCAAAACTAAGAATATTGATCAGAACAAATCTTGTTCTAACAATCTCCCCCTTTTTGATGATGACAAAAACATATATAAATGATATGAATTTGCGATCAGAAAGAGCAGACGGCTAAAGACAAATTACACAGCTATAGCATAAGCATGTGAATATGTCTCCCCCTGAGATTAACAATCTCCCCCTGAGATGAATAATCTCCCCCTGAAATAAATACTCGAAGAACTTTAATAATAAAAGACTTCCCTGATTATTTCGGTAGAGACGATCACATAAGCTTCTGTCTTCTGATAATTCATAGCTTCTGACTTCTGCTTCCATTGGACAGCTTCAGAACTTGAATTTCTTTAGATCCCTAGAACACTCACAGCTTCTGATTCCTGCTTCCATTTAGGACAGCTTCAGAACTTGAATTTCTTTGATCTTCAGAACATTCACAGCTTCTGATTCCTGCTTCCATTTAGGACAGCTTCATAACTTGAATTTCTTTGATCTTCAGAATATTCACAGTTTCTGATTCATGCTTCCATTTAGGACAGCTTCAGAACTTGAGTTTTCTGGATCTTTAGAACATTCACAGCTTCTGATTTCTGCTTCCCTCGGATAGCTTCAGAGCTTTGAATTTCTTCTTACATCACTTCATGCTAGATTGTATCAGAACATTGTTGAATGTACCAGAGCATCATCAGAGCATCTCTACATCCTGAAATGTTACAGAACAAAACTAAACGACAAAAGTCAGCATGAATGAGTTAGAACATAAAATGTGTATCAGAACACAGAATATGTATCAGAGCCATATAAGCCATATAGAATATATCAGATCCAATAGACAATGTATCAGAGCAAATAGACAATGATTTGGATCATATTCTATTATCAGAATTTCTGATCATTCTTCCTTCTTGCTTCTGATTCTGAAGCTTCCTAGCACTCAGCTTGCTTCAAGAATCCAATAGCTATTTTTGATCATTCTTCCTTCTTGCTTCTGATTCTGAAGCTTCCTAGCACTCAGCTTGCTTCAAGAATCCAAGAGCTTGATTCATTTTGTTGCTTCTTATGTTGATCTTGAATCTTTGATTCCTGCAACAACACAACTTAAAAACATAGAACTTTGCAAGTTCTGTTAGTAAATGTGGAGCCTTTTTACTCGGTAACTGATAATATTAATCAGATCATTTATCATATATTTTCTCCCCCTTTTTGTCATAACATCAAAAAGCATAAAAGATTTAGATGTAAAGCAAGAGACAAAAGGAAAGAAACATAAATAACTTTTCATTGATTTCAACAAGAAGGATTACAAAAGATGTATGCAGAAAACAGATGCAACAAGGAAAGAAAACTACAAAGACTTAAAGCCTAAGACTCTATCCTACGCAAAGACTGCGCAAACAACTCAAGAACCCTCTGGTCTTCAGTTTGTTCAGCCATGAAAGCTTGAAAACTCTTCATGCCTGTCCAGACTAGAACCTCCACTGTAGGAGAGATCCAAGAGACCAAAGAGGAAGTGAGGGACAGTTCATAGACAGGGAGCTAATGTTGCAAACGGGCTCCAGTGACTCAAGAAGGTCTTCTTCCTTTGGATAAATGTTGATAACAGCATTGAAGAAGAGATCTGTCTTGAAAGAGACTTGGAGAGCCATCCCAAGATATGCTTCACATCCTGTAACTGATTAAGCCTTCCATCCGTTCTCATTGAGTTGAAAGGATTCATGATGAACGCTAGGTTGAAGATGAATGAACTAGGGTTTATGCCAAAGAAAAACTTTGTTGGACAAGAGAGAAAAAGAAAGAGAAAGAGAGCCAAGACTTATTGAAAAAAATGCAACGAAATGAAGGAATAAATAGAGGGAAAAAGAAGAGGGAAACGTTCGAGGAATATAAAAAAGAAAAGAAGGAAAATAAAAGAAAAGATGAATGGCATTTAATGTAACATGACGTGAGGAGAGATAATAATGACAAAAGACGAGATTTGCACAGTTACCTAAGTAGACGTCCCCTCAACTGCACGCACGCTTGTCCAGAAATAGTGAACACGTGTTTACCATCTGGATAGCCAGTTACAGCTGTTTTGCTTTTAAAGAGATTCTGAATCAACTTAGACAATGAAACGTTAGTAATAACTGAATCACAATTTCTAATTGATTTCAATCAGAACTTCTTAAAAAGAAATCCAATTTCATTTCAGAAGATACTCATACATAAGATCTTCTCATCTTCTCATTCTGGGCATAAATCCATACTGATATTCTTCAGAATGAACTTAAACCTATCTTCAGCAAGGGGTTTTGTAAAGATATCAGCCCATTGATGGTCTGTATCCACAAAGTTTAAAGATATAACACCCTTCTGAACATAGTCCCTTATGAAATGATGTTTAATCTCAATATGTTTAGCTTTTGAATGTAAAATAGGATTCTTAGATAAACATATAGCAGAAGTATTATCACAGAAAATAGGAATGTTACTCTCATATATCTGATAATCTTCCAGCTGACTTCTCATCCAGAGCATTTGTGTGCTACAACCAGCAGCAGCAACATATTCTGCTTCTGTTGTTGAGAGGGCAATAGTAGCTTGCTTCTTGTTGTACCATGAGATCAGATGACTTCCAAGAAATTGACAACTTCCAGAAGTGCTCTTTCTTTCTATTCTATCTCCAGCATAGTCAGCATCACAGAATCCTACTAAGTTGTAGTCTTTAGATCTTCTGTAAACTAAACCAACATCAGTAGTACCTTTCAGATACCTTAGAATTCTTTTAACCGCTGTTAAATGAGATTCTCTTGGATCTGATTGGAATCGAGCACACAAACAAACACTAAAGAGAATGTCAGGTCTAGAAGCAGTTAGATATAGAAGAGATCCAATCATACCTCTGTACAACTTCTGATCTACCTTCTTACTTACCTCATCCTTACCCAGTACACAAGTTGGATGCATAGGAGTTTTGGCTTCTTTGCTTTCAGAAAGATTAAACTTCTTCAGAAGTTCTTTCACATACTTCGTTTGATGAACATAGGTTCCATCGGAAGTTTGGTTGATTTGAATCCCAAGGAAATACTTGAGTTCTCCCATCATGCTCATTTCAAATTCAGCCTGCATAGACTCATCAAACTCCTTTCCAAGTGTAGCTGATCGGAAAAATAGCAAGTGTACTATTTTCACCGGTGTAGTTATAATGGGTTTTACCCCAAGTATCGATCACGAGGATTGCGTAGGAAACACAAGTTATTTAAGTCAATTAAACAAAAGAGCAAATAGGTGCTTTGTTATAATGCAATAAGTAAATTTAAATAAAAGAAATAATAAAAATAAGCTGAAATTAAAGTTTGACTTTTTAGATGTAATTTGAGGTAATGCCAGGGTAGGTGTTTGATCTTCCTTATAATGACTCTGTAAAAAGATCTCTTCAACAAGTTCATAGAATGCAACTATTTGTTCTTAAGGGTGTTTCCCTAAGTCCTTAGTGGAAAACCTTTTGGTTTGCAATCCTATTGCCTAAGTCCTTAGAAACAAAGGTTTGTAAACCAAAGATGTAAATAATCAAGAATGTTCAAATAACCTTTCGGTATCCCTAGTCCTAGGTGATAACTACTAGATCAAATTGTTTAAAAACCTTAACAACCGTAGTCCTACAAATTGTTAACCGTAGATCAATCTTTGTTTTTCTGACAAAGAAGGCATAAAAACATTAAACAATCAAATTGCATAAAACTAATACTTGATTAAAGAAATACGGAATTCAAAAGTCATTACAATTCAAATCAGGGACACCCCCCTGGCATTGGGGGGTTTAGCCTCTCATAATATTCAAGAAACCAAAATCAGAAAGTTTAGACATTTACAAAAGATTAGGAGAACTCTGATCTTCAATGGCTTCCACCGTTGAATTTCTTCGTCTTCCACAACCTTGAATACGCTATCTTGCTCTCTTCTGGAATTCTTTCGTACGATCAAAAAGTGTCTTCTCTTTGTCTCTCAATCCTCTTTTAATCCCTCTAGGTTTTCAGATCTCCGCCGCAATACCCAAACTGCCCCTGAACTTTAAAAAGATTGGAAAAACCAAAATTCAGAAATTCTGCCCGCACCGCTGACACGGCCGTGTCCCTTGACACGGGCAGACCGTGTCCGCTTCTGGTCTGGGAGATCAATTCTTCTTGAGGCCTGACACGGCCGTGTCAGGTGACACGGTCAGACCGTGTCCGCCTCTGCCCATATGCTTTTTCCTTGCTTTTTGCTTCTTTCTTCACATCTTTTGGCCACGCGATCTTCCATCACTCTGAAGCTAACCTGAAACCATTACCAAACGAGATCAAAAGCACCTAATTGACAAAGAAAACGACATAAAAATACATTGCTCATAGAATAACTAGAATTAGATGAATTAAAGAAAAATACTTAAAAACAACCACAAAGTGTTACCAAGTATGGCGATCTTATGCCGAATGTATGACGAAATTAAGTAGAAATGGTGACCGATCACAACCCCAAACTTATCTCATTGCTTGTCCTCAAGTGATGCAAGAGATCAAATAGAGGTCACCTTAAACTTTTCTTTTCCACAACATAGTCGATGTCTTTCGCAACTTACTTCCCTTTCTTGATTAAGCTTTTGGACTTATCGAACCTTGTTGTCCATCACACTTCACAACAGAGTGTATTTTACCTGCAAACTTTTCACACTTCTCACATTGTCTCTCGGGGTTAGAGTGCTTTTCGCTCAACATCATGATATGCAATATCAACCCTTGACTTTGCATACATCCTACTTTCACTACACAAAAATAATTCACACACTTTTGAGGACTTTTTAGGTTGTAACGGGGCTGAGGTGGAAGGAAGGGTAAACAAGAGATTGATATGCAAATGATTTATGAACTAGCACTTATGTTATTTTTCTTGTCATTGTGTTCGGTTTTGTGTGAGGGGGTTTCTTCTTAGACTCTCCTTTTTACCTAATTACCGGGTAATCAACATCGTTCGAGTCTTTCAAATCTTTTTAGGCAAGTGTTTCAAACTATTTTTTTTTCTTTTTCTTGTGCTTTACACATTTTTCTTATCTTTTTTTTTTTCATATCACACTTGCCCTTTTATTTTCTTAAGCACCACCCCAAACTTACGATTTCACACAAGTTCAAAAGAAACAATAATTACACAAGTGCCGAACAAAAATGATAGAATTATGGTTAAGGATGACATGTGTGGATTTAAACAAACAAGGGGGAATGGCTCAACGGGTTTAACGAGGGATAAAACAAAAATAAATGAAGGACGGAAAGGCTCTGGGGAGAACAAACAAGTGCCTCAGTGTGTGATTTCATATTTGTACTGTGTCGGCAGGACAAACGCAAAATTAGGGAGATAAAGTCATACTTGATTTCACTCTCATGATGATCTTTACATGTGTTTGGCTTTTTATGTTCCTCACCATGTAAGCTAAGTTTGCAGTTTCAACACACCCTTTATGTCATGTGACTTCCTTTCCGGCTCGATTTCACCACTTACCTTCTCAGTCCAGTTCATCAAGTTGCGTCCGACACTTTCGACTATGTCCACTTCCAAAGTACCTCGAGAGATTAAGTTCGGGTTGCACCTTTCATCCACTAACTACCAATCATCATTCATTCGGCATCCATCACTCAATCTATCACACAATGTCAACACAACACACAAACAAGAACAAAAAATGGAAATCAACTAAAAGCACTTGAGAAGAACCCCTCCCACACTTGAACTAAACATTGTCCTCAATGTTTTAGAACCAGCCTTGGAGAGGTTGCTTACAGAGGTATTGCATTCCAATGATCACTTCCTAGCTTCCACTAGAGATGCTCTCTTTTATTTTCTGAAAATAAGACAAACAAACAGAAAAATTAATTATTAAAACCGTGGGTTGCCTCCCACGAAGCGCTTCGTTTAACGTCGCATGGCTCGATGGTCCATTACCTTTTATTATGGAGGGTATTTCCTTCTCCAAACCTTGTTGCTTTTTACTTTCTCAACCAATAACTCATGAAGATGAAAGGCATGGACCACTTTTCTCTTTAACTCACTTTCAACCTTCATCTTCTCACCTTGGTTTTCTTCTTTCTTTTTCTTCTTAACTTCTATAGCGACCTTAGGACTTTTGATAGAAGCATGAGCTAGTTCCACCTGAGAAGCTATGCTTGAAACTTTTTCTTGGAGATGTTTAGGACTTTTGTCTTCTCCCTCACTTTCGATCATACCAACAGAAGCTTGATCATGTACCCCTTCACTTTGTTTCTTGACTTCTAACATCTTCAAGGTTACTTCTTCATCAAATGATTTCACCGTTAAAGTCCCTTTCTCAATGTCAAAGTTGCAACGACTTGTCAACAAAAATGGTCTCCCAAGAAGGATAGGAGTTTCTTCATCTTCAGGAATGTCCATGATGTGGAAGTCAACAGGGAATACAAACTTGTCAATCTCCACTAATACGTCTTCAGCTATCCCATATGATTTCTTGATGGTGTGATCAGCGAACTTCAACTTTGTCTCACTTTCACTTATCTTTCCCAATTCGAGCTTTTTAAAGATAGATAGTGGCATTAAACTCACACTAGAACCCGAATCAATGAGTACCTTTTTAAACATTCTGTTCTTGATAGTGCATGGTATCACCGCCGCTCCAGGGTCTTTCTTCTTGATGGGGATCTTCCTTGCTGGAGAGACTATACTACACTTTTCTGTTGCAATTTCTGGTTCTCCCCCCATTGGCCTCTTTTTACCAATAACCTCCTTCATAAACTTCTTGTACAAAGGCATTTGCTCAAGTGCTTCAAAGAAAGGTAGATTAACCTCTAATTTTTTAAACAAGGCTGTAAACTTCTCAAAATCCTTCTCTGTTGAATTCTTCTTTGTCACTCTAGAGGGAAAAGGAAGCTTGATTGCCGGTTTAGCATCTTTCTTATTTTTCTCTTCAAGTTGCTTAACCGGTGGTATCACAATTTCGGGCTCTTTCACATTCTCTCTTATCTCCAAATCTACCTCAATTACCAAGGGGTCATCTATTTCCTCTTTTTCTTTTTCCGATTCTGCCACTTTCTTACTCCTTGTAGTAACAGCATTAATCTTCTCTAGATTTTTATGATCTTTCACAGTTTCGTTCGGAAAGTTTCCTTGTGCCTGTAGAGTGAGATGTTGTGCTATTTGACCTATTTGAACTTCAAGATTTTTGATTGAAGCCGTGGTGTTCCTGAGGTTGGCTCTTGTCTCTTCTTGAAACTGAGAGTTTTGGGTTGCCACTTTTTCAAGAGCGATCTCCCAATCTTCTTTCTTTGGTACCTGTTGTTGAAATTGTTGAGGATGATGTTGGAATTGTTGTTGATATGGAAGTTGTTGTTGTGGTTGCGCTGGAGTTTGAAATTGGGTTGATCCTTGCCTTTGAAAGTTTCCTTGTTGGTCCTTCCATGCGAAATTAGGATGATTTTTCCAACCCGAATTATAAGTATTGGCGTATGGATTATTTTGCCTCAACATATGAATCTGTTCCACCTGTTCCTGCGTTGCCACACAATGCATAGCAAAATGTGGTCCACTACATATTTCACATACAACTGAGGCAGCTGGTTCAATTTGTGCTACCTTTTGTTCACTAAGATTCATCTTCTTCAGTCTTCTTTCTACTTCAGCTGCAATTTGGTCTTCCATTTTAACTACCTGATCAGCAAGCTTCAAATCAATTTTACCTTCTGGTTGGCTCATAGCGCGGTCATATAACTCAATGTGCTCATTGGCGGCAATCGCTTATATGATTCTCTTGATACCAGTGGCTGTTGCAAAGTTAGTTGAGCCACCGGCAGCAGTGTCGATAAGCTGTTTTGTCTTAAGTCGGAGACCATTAACAAAAGTCTGCATTTGCTCGGTTGGGTCCATGTTATGAGTAGGACAAGCAACCAAACACCTCTTGAACCTTTTATATGCATCTCCCAACGATTCCCCTTCTTTCTGCTTAAAATTCACTATATCATATCTTTTTCGAATGAAGACTGATGCGGGGAAGTATTCGTTCAAGAAAGCGGTTTCCATCTGTTGCCATGTTGTGATGCTTCCAGCTGGAAGTGAGTAAAACCACTCTTCCGCATCTTCAGATAAGGTAAAAGGAAACATTACAAGTCTCTTAGCTTCTTCAGAATGACCTTCAATCTTTAATGACGTTGTCGTGGTGAGGAATCTTTGTAGATGCTTATTTGCATCTTCATTGATTCGTCCCGCAAACGGCTTGCTCTCCAACTGTCGGATAGTTGAAGGATGAAGTTGGAAGTGTGCAACATTGACCGGTTGGTTTACAATGGTCATTCTTCCAAGCGGTGCATTGGCCCTTCCATAATCACCCAAAAGTCTCTCTGGAGGAGGTGGATCAGCTGCCATAGTTTCAGGCTCAGAATCTGACTGCTCAGACTGAATAGATATTACTTCTTCGTCTTCTGATTCTGAAACTACAGGGGAGTCTTCTTTCGATGCCAGTCTTTTTCGCTTGACTTCTCGGAGTCGTGCTCTCAATAGTCTTTCTGGTTCTGCGTTAAAAAGAAGTTCAGCTGAGGCTTTACCTCGCATACAAGATTAGAAATCGATTAGTAGATAAGTTAAAAAAAATTAAAATTAAAATAAGCAAATAAAAATTTCAGCAAAAAGAATTTTAATTGCAGAGCAATAAAATTTTAATTGACTAAAATAAAACTTATATTTTGGCAATCCCCGGCAACGGCGCCAAAAACTTGATCGGAAAAATAGCAAGTGTACTATTTTCACCGGTGTAGTTATAATGGGTTTTACCCCAAGTATCGATCACGAGGATTGCGTAGGAAACACAAGTTATTTAAGTCAATTAAACAAAAGAGCAAATAGGTGCTTTGTTATAATGCAATAAGTAAATTTAAATAAAAGAAATAATAAAAATAAGCTGAAATTAAAGTTTGACTTTTTAGATGTAATTTGAGGTAATGCCAGGGTAGGTGTTTGATCTTCCTTATAATGACTCTGTAAAAAGATCTCTTCAACAAGTTCATAGAATGCAACTATTTGTTCTTAAGGGTGTTTCCCTAAGTCCTTAGTGGAAAACCTTTTGGTTTGCAATCCTATTGCCTAAGTCCTTAGAAACAAAGGTTTGTAAACCAAAGATGTAAATAATCAAGAATGTTCAAATAACCTTTCGGTATCCCTAGTCCTAGGTGATAACTACTAGATCAAATTGTTTAAAAACCTTAACAACCGTAGTCCTACAAATTGTTAACCGTAGATCAATCTTTGTTTTTCTGACAAAGAAGGCATAAAAACATTAAACAATCAAATTGCATAAAACTAATACTTGATTAAAGAAATACGGAATTCAAAAGTCATTACAATTCAAATCAGGGACACCCCCCTGGCATTGGGGGGTTTAGCCTCTCATAATATTCAAGAAACCAAAATCAGAAAGTTTAGACATTTACAAAAGATTAGGAGAACTCTGATCTTCAATGGCTTCCACCGTTGAATTTCTTCGTCTTCCACAACCTTGAATACGCTATCTTGCTCTCTTCTGGAATTCTTTCGTACGATCAAAAAGTGTCTTCTCTTTGTCTCTCAATCCTCTTTTAATCCCTCTAGGTTTTCAGATCTCCGCCGCAATACCCAAACTGCCCCTGAACTTTAAAAAGATTGGAAAAACCAAAATTCAGAAATTCTGCCCGCACCGCTGACACGGCCGTGTCCCTTGACACGGGCAGACCGTGTCCGCTTCTGGTCTGGGAGATCAATTCTTCTTGAGGCCTGACACGGTCGTGTCAGGTGACACGGTCAGACCGTGTCCGCCTCTGCCCATATGCTTTTTCCTTGCTTTTTGCTTCTTTCTTCACATCTTTTGGCCACGCGATCTTCCATCACTCTGAAGCTAACCTGAAACCATTACCAAACGAGATCAAAAGCACCTAATTGACAAAGAAAACGACATAAAAATACATTGCTCATAGAATAACTAGAATTAGATGAATTAAAGAAAAATACTTAAAAACAACCACAAAGTGTTACCAAGTATGGCGATCTTATGCCGAATGTATGACGAAATTAAGTAGAAATGGTGACCGATCAGTAGCATTAGATGTTCCAAAGATAATATCATCAACATATATTTGACAAATTAAAATATCCTTTTTAAATGTTTTACAAAAGAGAGTAGTGTCCACTTTTCCTCTAGTGAAATCATTTTCCAGAAGGAAAGAACTCAAACGTTCATACCAAGCTCTGGGAGCTTATTTCAATCCGTATAATGATTTCTTTAATTTGAAAACATGATTTGGAGACATGGAGTCTTCAAAACCAGGAGGTTGGTGAACATAAACTTCTTCATCTATATAACCATTTAAGAAGGCACTCTTGACATCCATCTGATAAAGAGTGGTGTTGTGTTGAGTGGCAAAAGAAATTAATAGACGAATAGATCTAACCTGGCCACTGGTGCAAAGGTTTCTGTATAATCAATCCCTTCTTGCTGACTATAACCCTGAGCAACCAGTCTGGCTTTGTTTCTTACCACTTCACCTTTCTCACTTAGCTTGTTTCTGAAAACCCACTTAGTACCGATGATGTTAAATCCTTTTGGTCTAGGAACCAAGTCCCATACATCATTCCTTGTAAACTGATTTAGTTCTTCTTGCATGGCAATTATCCAGTCTGGATCTTCTAGAGCTTGATCAACAGAAGTTGGCTCGATCAAAGAAACAAGACCTAATTGACATTCTGCATTGTTCTTAAGGAATGCCCTTGTTCTGATGGGATCATCTTTCTTTCCAAGGATCACATCTTCTGAATGAGCTGAGGCAAGTCTAGGTGATCTTCTGATAGTTGGTTCTTCAGAAATCCTAAGATTCTCTAAAGATGCAGCAACTTGATCTTCTGATTCATTGCTTCTGAGACTGCCAGCTTCTGCAGCTTTGCTTCTTGATTCTTCAACTTCTGATATATCAATATCAAAATCTGCAAAATTCTCAAACTGCTTTGGTTTTTCAAGACCAAGCTTATCATCAAACCTGATATTGATTGATTCTTCTACAATCAATGTTTCAGTATTGTATACTCTGTAGCCTTTAGAGCGTTCAGAATATCCAAGAAGGAAACACTTTTGTGCTTTAGAATCAAACTTACCAAGATGATCTTTAGTATTCAGAATAAAACATACACATCCAAAAGGATGGAAATAAGAAATGTTGGGCTTTCTGTTCTTCCACAATTCATAAGGAGTCTTATTTAGAATAGGTCTTATAGAGATTCTATTCTGAATATAACACGCAGTGTTTATTGCTTCTGCCCAGAAATGCTTAGCCATATTGGTTTCATTGATCATGGTTCTGGCCATTTCTTGTAGAGTCCTATTCTTTCGCTCTACAACTCCATTTTGCTGTGGAGTTCTGGGGCAAGAGAAATCATGGGCAATACCATTTTCTTTGAAGAACTCCTCAAAGAATCTGTTCTCAAATTCACCACCATGATCACTTCTGACCTTTATGATCTTGCACTCCTTCTCAGATTGGATCTGAGTGCAGAATTCAAAGAACACTGAATGAGACTCATCCTTGTGTTTCAAGAACTTTACCCAAGTCCAGCGGCTATAATCATCAACGATGACTAATCCATATTTCTTCCCTCTGACAGATGCTGTTTTGACTGGGCCAAACAGATCAATGTGCAAGAGTTCTAACGGCCTTGAGGTAGAAACAACATTCTTAGACTTGAATGCAGGTCTGGAGAACTTGCCCTTCTGACATGCTTCACAAAGAGCATCTGATTTGTATTTCAGATTTGGGAGTCCCCTGACCAGATTTAGTTTGTTAATCTGAGAAATCTTTCTCAAACTAGCATGTCCTAATCTTCTGTGCCAAACCCATTGCTCTTCAGAAACAGACATAAGACAAGTCACCTTCTGCTTCTCAAGATCAGAAAGATCAATCTTATAAATGTTGTTCTTCCTCTTGCCTGTAAATAGGAATGAGCCATCCTTCTGACTTACAGCCTTGCAAGACTTTTGATTGAAGATTATATCATAACCATTGTCACTTAATTGACTAATGGACAATAAGTTATGCGTTAATCCTTCTACAAGAAGTACATTAGTTATGGAAGGAGAGTTACCAAGACTTATGGTTCCAGAGCCAATGATTTTGCCCTTCTGATCTCCTCCAAACTTGACTTCTCCACCTGGTTTAAGCACCAGGTCTTGGAATGTAGACCTTCTTCCCGTCATGTGTCGCGAGCACCCAGAGTCCAGGTACCATGACATTTTGCTTTCTGTCCTCTTTGCCGCCAAGGATATCTGCAACAGAAATTATCTTCTCCTTAGGTGCCCACAATTTCTTGGGTCCTTTCTTGTTAGTTCTCCTCAAGTTCTGATTGAACTTGGGTTTAGCAAAATATTTAGCAGGAGGAACAGCATGATATTCTTTAGGTTTGTCAGCATGATATTTCTTAGGATATGTCACATGCTTCTTGGTGTGAACAGTGTTAAACTTCTGTGCATGTGAAGTGAGCCTAATATCATGTGCATGGCCATATTTGAACTGATCATACAATGGCATGTATGTGATCTTCAGATCATCAATAGGTTCAAATTTATGTGAGGTATCACCCTCATAGCCAAAACCAAACCTTCTGTTTCTAGAAACACCATATATCATAGAAGCAAGATGACTTCTGCCAATACTTCTAGATAAGAACTTTCTGAAGCTCGAGTCATATTCTTTCAGAATATGATTCATGCTAGGAATGGATTTTTCTGTTTCAGAAGGAGATCCACTATCTTTGGATAGATTTAAAACTTTTTCCTTCAGTTCAGAATTTTCCAATTCCAGCTTCTTAGTTTCAAATTCAAACTGCTTTTTCAGCTTTTTGTATTTGATACTAAGATGAGCCTTGAGTTCCAGAAGTTCTGTTAAACCGGAAACTAACTCTTCTCTAGATAGTTCAGAAAATACCTCTTCAGAATCTGATTCTGATGTAGATTCTGATCCATCATCTTCTGTAGCCATCAGCGCAAAGTTGGCTTGCTCTCCTTCAGAGTCTGATTCTGATTCTGATTCAGAATCATCCCATGTTGCCATAAGACCTTTCTTCTTATGAAACTTCTTCTTGGGATTCTCCTTCTGAAGTTTTGGACACTCGTTCTTGTAATGTCCAGGCTCATTGCACTCATAGCAGACAGCCTTCTTCTTGTCAGATCTTCTGTCACCAGAAGATTCTCCACGTTCAAATCTCTTTGAACTTCTGAAGCCTCTGAACTTCCTTTGCTTGCTCTTCCAGAGTTGGTTCACCCTTCTGGAGATCATGGACAGTTCATCTTCTTCTTCAGATTCTGATTCTTCAGGATCTTCTTCTCTAGCCTGAAAAGCGTTAGTGCATTTAATATTAGATTTTAATGCAATAGACTTACCTTTCTTCTGAGGCTCGTTTGCGTCCAGCTCAATTTCATGGCTTCTCAAGGCACTGATAAGCTCTTCCAAAGAAACTTCATTCAGATTCTTGGCAATCTTGAATGCTGTTACCATTGGACCCCATCTTCATGGTAAGCTTCTGATAATCTTCTTTACATGATCAGCCTTGGTGTAGCCTTTATCCAGAACTCTCAATCCAGCAGTTAGAGTTTGAAATCTTGAGAACATCTTCTCAATATCTTCATCATCCTCCATCTTGAAGGCTTCATATTTCTGGATTAGAGAAAGAGCTTTAGTCTCCTTGACTTGAGCATTTCCTTCATGAGTCATTTTCAAGGACTCATATATGTCATGGGCCGTTTCCCTGTTAGATATCTTCTCATACTCAGCATGAGAGATAGCATTCAGCAAAACAGTCCTGCATTTGTGATGATTTTTGAAATCTTTCTTTTGATCATCAGTCATTTCGCTTCTCGTGAGCCTTACACCAGTAGCTTTAACAGGATGTTTGTAACCATCCAACAGAAGATCCCATAGATCAGCATCCAGACCAAGAAAGTAACTTTCCAGTTTATCTTTCCAATATTCAAAGTTTTCACCATCGAATATTGGTGGTCTAGTATAACCATTGTTACCATTGTATTGCTCAGCAGAGCCAGATGTAGATGCAGTTGGATTTGATTGAGATTCACCAGCCATCTTTTACTGAAGCGTTTTTCTCTTCCTGAATCTTTTCTAAACACGGTTAAGTGCTTGCACCTTAGAACCGGCGCTCTGATGCCAATTGAAGGATAGAAAAACACTTAGAAAGGGGGGGTTTGAATAAGTGTAGTCTAAAAACTTGAACGATAAAAATAATATGCACAGTTATTTTTATCCTGGTTCGTTGTTAACTAAACTACTCCAATCCACCCCCACGGAGTGATTTACCTCACCTGAGGATTTAATCCACTAATCGCAACAGATTACAATGGTTTTCCACTTAGTCCGCGACTAAGTCTTCTAGAGTATCCTGATCACAACCTGATCACTCCAGGAACAAATGCTTAGACACAAGCTAAGACTTTCTTAGAGTATCCTAACCACCACGTGATCACTCTAATTACAACTGCTTAGACACAAGCTAAGACTTCCTAGAGTATCCTGATCAACACTTGATCACTCTAGTTACTTACAAATTAATGTAATCAATTCTAAGAGTATTACAAATGCTTCTGAAAAGCTATAATCACAACAGTGATATTTCTCTTAACGTTTAAGCTTAATCTCACTAATATATTACAACAGCAATGTAGTGAGCTTTGATGAAGATGAAGTTTCTGAGCTTTGAATTTGAACAGCGTTTCAACAAGTTAATTGTTAGCAAATCGTCAACCTTGCTTCTCATCAGAACTTCATATTTATAGGCGTTTGAGAAGATGACCGTTGGGCGCATTTAATGCTTTGCGTATTCCGTACAGCATTGCATTTAATGTTTCACGCTTTTGTCAACTACCTCGAGCCTTGTTCACGCTATGTCTACTGACGTTGCCTTTAATAGCTTCCAACGTTCCTTTTGTCAGTCAGCGTAGCCTGCCACTTGTACTTTCTTCTGATATGATGTTTGTGAATATAATATTTGAATATCATCAGAGTCAAACAGCTTGGTGCATAGCATCTTCTTGTCTTCTGACCTTGAAGTGCTTCTGAGCGTGATACCATGAGAACTTCAGTACTTCTGCTTCTGATCTCATGTTCTTCCGATGCTTTCATAGACCCATGTTCTGATTCTGCCTTGACCATCTTTTGATGTCTTGCCAGACCATGTTCTGATGTTGCATGCTGAACCTTCTGAGACAAAGCTTCTGAGCGCTGATTTGTGCATACTCTTTATATATTTCCTGAAATGGAAATTGCAATGTATTAGAGTACCACATTATCTCACACAAAATTCATATCCTTGTTATCATCAAAACTAAGAATATTGATCAGAACAAATCTTGTTCTAACAGAGACTTGATACTTGTCATGAGGATGATGTGAGATATATTGAGCCATATGAGATGCCTTGGGGCCATTGATTCACTGAGTTTCCTTTGAATAGGTTAAACCCTAATTTCAGAGCCTTGTATAGGAGAGTGTGTCTTGGAGCTTTACATCTTAATTTAAATTGAAATGGGGAAAACTGTATGGGCAAATTTTGGGGTATGACAGTACTCTTCGAGAAGTAACTCCAATGCGATGCGTATGCAAGTTTTGGAATTGAAGTCCGTTATGAATTAGGACTAGATGATTAGAAATGAATGCTTGAAGAAGCGTAGTGATTAGAAATAGTTTTAACAATCATAGGAGTCAGTATAACAAATCCTGCTTAATATGCTTTCATGGTTAACCTTGCCTCAATTAGGACTTTTGCGTGTTGTAACTTGGCCTGGTTCATGTTTTAAGAAACAATGGATATAAGGCTCAAAAATTTATTTATCCCACCCCTTTCTCCTTGATGTCCTCCAGATCCTAAGATTCGCCTAATCCAATGAATGTGCTTTGTTTGTAAGAGAATCAACTTTGATGTTAAGCAGAAACCTTAGTAAAGATCCAAGCATTGATGAAAATGTTGTGAAGATCCAAGCATTGATGTGAAGCTTTGATGATTTAGCAGTCACATGATTATCCTTTGTATTTCGCCTTCGTTTTGATCCCTTATTTTGCCTGAACCAACTCCTTTGAGTTTGATCCACCGGGATGCCCTAATTTTTGCCCAAGTCTTTTTGTTTTCTTTTATAGAATTTTCCATTTTGACTTAGCGGGCGTTTTTTCTCCTTTTGAGATTTGATCCTTGGATATTGAATGTTGTGACTGCCATGTCAATTTTGATTTGTAAGCTTCGCCTTTGATACTTCCTCAATCTTGAATGATGTAATGAGGAAGAAAATGTTGTGAATGTTATCTCCATTGTTTCCTCAATCTTGGATGAATGCGAGGAGGAAGATATGCTTGAACCTTTGCTTAGCTTGATCCTCATGCTTGAACCTTTGCTTGAATCCTTGCTTGGATTGACTGATTCTCTTGACAACCAAAATACACCATTGAATTAATCGAAATCTACCCTACCCCTGATTGAAATCAAGGTTTGATTGAAAATGTAGAAACAAACTCCAACTCCTGGCTCGAGGGGGTAACGAGGGATTAACATCCTTTTGTCTCCACTGTTTGGGGATTGAAACTATGCATGTACATCCTCGGTTCGGTCTTACCTTGAAAGCATATATTTAGCGAGACATAGTTATTTGTATTCGTCATTCTCCCTCAAGTTTGTTAATAATTGAAAGTCGAAATTGAAATAGAATAGAAGGGTGCGAGTGGAAAGTCGTAGTAGTAAGCGAATGAATTGATTTCAAAGCATGCATGATTATTTTATTGAATTACTATTCGAAAGGTACAACGTTTTACATCAAATAACACTTTGTGGTCGTAGAAGTTACAACTTGAAATGATAAACCTATTGATCCTAGAGGCAATCTCCTTTGTTAATCTGTCGACTTTGTTTTACTCCTTAGTTCGTGGACTTGTAGAAGTGAAGGGTAATCTCGAATTCTCCTTGGGCACGTTGAATCTGTCGGGAATAAATTTATTAGTGGTGGGTTTTCGTCGTATCGGAACTTCATGAGTTTCCTTTGACTGAACCTCTTTTGCTTTTTCTAAGGATAGTATCACACCGTTCGCGACCTTTGAAATTCGTAGATTGATGAAGAAAGCTTATGACCCATTTGCCCCTTGGTGGGGAGCTAACATATGTCGCCCTCCCTTCATTGTGGTTGTGCATCTTTGTTCAGGATATTGCCCCAGTCGGACTAATCCTTGCCCCCTAGGTTATCGTAGAGCGTCCTTGTAAATTTGATGTGTTCTAAGATGAACCTCTTTATGGCTAGATACCCCTTGAGTGTATCTATGAGGGAACTTCGTTGTTGAGCTAATCCTTGCTCGACGACAACCTTTGTTGTAATCATAATCCTGTTTCGAAAAGGCATGGACATGCGGTTGGCATAATGGAAGACATCCTCTTTTTTAGCAAGACCAAGATCTCTTATTCTCCTTTCTCCATAGTTTTTGATCCTTTGATTTTTCCGCGAGTCTCGGGAAACCGGCTAGCATGGTAAGTATAGATGCGGGCGAAGATAGAAATGTAAATGTATGAATGCATGAAAATGCAAATGCGTGCGTATGCAAAAGTCTCCTTTATTATTTGTATATTATGACTCCTTGTATGTAATGTAATGCGGACGTGCGATAGATATAATCCTAAGGATGGCCTATGCGGATTTAGGGATGACATTAGACCCTTGTGACATACGTGCGAGCTTGAGATTATAATACGCCAATGGGAATCCCTCAGATTAAGGGGTACGCGGAAAGTAGCAGCTGATGACCGTTCAGGACAGTCACCAAGTCTCATGACCTTCGAGAGGTCGTTCGACGTGTACTTACGAAGTTGTCCCTTGATCCGCTGTCGCACGCGGATCAAAAACGAGTTATTTTGAATAAAACTATAGATAGCGACAAGTGACTCGAATATCGTCTCACAAGGATTCTTAGTTGTTACTAACCGAATGGAATTCGAATTAAGGGGGGGTTGTTTCGTGTTCAATTATAAAAATGCAGAAAATAAGTTATTATAAAAAAGTGATTATCTGAATAAGCTGAAACGAATCAACCCACTGTATCAACTTCCGACTTATCATTGATCCCTATAAAATTCCAATTCCCTAAACGGGTCTGATCCTATTCGACTACAAAAACTACTGACAAGCGCAATAGCAATTATACGAAGTCTGTCCCTGAATTCCGGATAAAGCAAACGGATTATAAGCTATTGTGAATTAAGCAAACACAATATGATCGAACGCGACAATGCAAAAGCTACACTAATCACGAAATTGATTCAAGAACAGACAACAATCAAATTAAAGAATTCTATCATATAAAAACAATTAAATTAAGCAAGCAATTGTAATTATAGATTGAATTCAAAGGAACAGATTAATGGAAAATTATAAAAGAACCTCAAAGCGGCATCTGATTACAGTAGATCGACTCTGGATGTTTAGTTCTCCATTCAAGCGTACAGAGCTTCGATTTTTTCCGTGAATCGTGATCCCTCGTGAACAGTACCGCGGCTGCTACCCTAAGGGGAAAGAGTGCAACCCGTTTTACAATCTAACTGGGTCAAACATACGACCCAGGCCCAAAACTAAATGACCCGAAACTTAACTAAAACTAGTGCTGCAACTTCAACGAATTTTCTGGCCCTTCTACAGTCCGATTCTGACTTCGGCTCCAACATAAGAATTGTAGCTCTTTCTCTTAGCTTTCCGGCGATTTTTAGAACGCCTCAATCGGACTCCTGGAACTCTAGATATGATCGTTTCCGTGCAGACTGTTAAAGCTGAAAATTAAATACGAAAATCAAATAACAATAAAAATAAATTAAAATATAAAAACATTATAAAATACAAAATAAGACAAGCAAACCATGGAAATGTATAAGTACAACCGTAGAGGAATGTGCATAAAAATGCACTGATCAAATTCCCCCACACTTGAACTTTTGCACTCCGAGCAAAATGAAAAACAAAACAAAGAAAGCACAAATACATCAACAGTTATTCATCCTAGGCTACAAATCTTCTTCGGGTAAGTTTGCATCGATAGGTACTAATCTTGCACACTAAGGACATCGTAAGAACACTAACCATAGATATGCAGACATAAGCCTCCTAAATACACAAACCAATTCAAATCATATTATTATACCATAGCCTAACTTACTCATCCTTTTTGCTCTTTTTCATTCAGGCGCAATCACATTAAGCCCGTTATCTCCACACACTTATAGCAGGACGACCGGTTAGTGACTCTGATCCTTTTGCACGGGGTTCCGCTACTTGCGTGGCATAACCCTTTGCTTACTCAGATGTAGTTGCGGGGGATTGGACTGTAATCCTCCCTACCAAGTTCAGCACCAGAAACCGCTGAACCAACTAACAAAGAGTTTTGAAAACTTTTGTTTTTTTAAGATTACACAACCGTTGGGTTAAGTGACCGGGTGAGGATCACCAAACTTAGAAGGTGTATTACCTTTTTCTTTTCTTTTTTTTTCTTTTCGGAACATTCACTTATATTCATCGGCTTCCCTGCGTAAAGTGTGTGAGAGATGGTGCCGACTGCTGAAATAAACTACTCAAGAGCTGTCAGAGAATGAGAATTTAAGGCTAAAACATAATAAAAAATTCAAATCGATTTCCATATGCAGGAGACGTACGGTGTTAGAACGATACCGATCTTGTGAATTTTTCCCACGTCTCCGCAAACTCGACTCAAATCAGTCTATAGCCTAAAACTTTCAAGAAGATGCATTTTTTTATTGGTTGAAATTAAAACAAAAACAAAAAAAATTGAAAGAAAACAAAACAAATAAATGATTCTCTCCCCCACACTTAAGACATACATTGTCCTCAATGAAAGAACATTAATATAAAATAAGAGTGAGAGAAAGGAAAGAACACACCCGAGTAGTCAAGGAGGATAAGTGATCACATAAGCTGCCTTTCCCAAAGAGAGATCTTCTATATTCTCTTCTTCCAAAGTGGGGCTCTCATGGAGTAGCTTTCGATAATTCTCATCGTCCTTAAAAAGTGGTTTAGCTCCTTCGCCTTTTATTCCAGGATCAAAGAATGTTCTTCTAAAAGTAAAAGTGTCAAATGGGCACGTGAAGGTGCTCTCATCTTTCACAACATCAAGGAACCAAAGGTTATGGGGCTGCCTCGCTAATTTTGCTGCATCTTCAAGTGAGATCCTATGCACACACATGCACACACAGGAGAAGGACACATTGTTGTAGAAACACATGAACGTAAAAGAAAATCCCTATTGGCTAGGGGGTTCGTAGAAGCAAGCACAGAGTGACCGTTCGAGACAGTCACTATATCTCATGGCCATCGAGAGGCCAATCGACGTGCGTTAATAGAAATGTCCTTCGTGGGAAGGACGCGTAGTTACAGAAATACAAGGATATAAAAGTAAAATCCCTACAAGCTAGGGAATGCATAGGCGGTGATATCCTTCGTAGGAAAGACGTGGTCTTAGAAATTAGATTCCCTACAGGCTAGGGACCACGTAGGGATACCTGCAAAATTGAAACGCATAGATATTCGAAGTATATAAATTGCAAACATATAAAGAGCACAGAAGCACAAAAGTCCTAGGTTCATAGGTTCGACGTAGCGGCTTTAGGGAGCCTACCCTTTCCATGGGAGTGTTCTAGAAGGTCTCATGGGGTCGTTCGTAGCCTCCGAGACTTTTTGTCTCTTTGGGTTTTAGAACAACTCATTTTATCCATGAGGTTCAAATTTTTGGGGTAGGTTCTCAGAGAGATCAGCCAAATACCAAGTCCTGCCCTCAACAAAGTCAAGCTTCGTGTTGGACATTTCCGGATATTCAACCCACTCTGAGTGGAATTATCAATAAGACTCGTAGGCGATTCAAGTCCCCCTAGTCTTAAAGATAACTCCCACACTTAGGTTTAACAATAATTTATATAACCCAGCAGATGCAATAGAAATAAAAAAAATATTCACTTAAATAAATATTTAATTAAGTTGCAGTAATGAAATTGCAAAGGAAAATAAATAAATAAATAAAATTTAAATATTCAAACTAACCTCGAAATCCGGCTGCTTACAATTTAAAAAATGCAATACACAACAAATATTTAAATAAACAGACATTATTTAAATAAACAGATATTATTTAAATAAAGAGACATTTTATTTAACTGATGTAAATATATGGAAAGGGAAATAAATAAATAAATAAAAATTTAAATTTAAATATTTATGCAAATAAATAAATCCTAAAATGGCGAACTAAACAAACCCTAAAAAATTTGCCAAAAACCTAAATATTTCGCCAAAAACCTAAACCCTGCCAAAACCTATAGGGGCATAATAATTCACCATTATAGTGTGTCCCCAGCAGAGTCGCCAGCTGTAGCAACCTGCCCTAAAAATAAAGACTTAGAGTCGCCACCTATTCTGAAGGGCGAATAGGAAACCCTACGCAGTTATGAGATTCAAGGTAAGTTATTATAATCAGGTCGAGGGAAGGTGTTAGGCACCCTCAACCCTTTCCTATTGGCTTTGAATCTAAGGTAAAGGTTTATGGCTAAAATATTGAGGTTTAATAGCTAAAGAATTGAATAGGGGAAAATTGAGATTTTAGGGAGGGGGACTCGCCTTGTTACCAAGTGCCTACGTATCTCCTTATAGAGAATCAGAGTCAACGTAGTTCGGGCACAGGGTTGTACGCCTTAGAATTTGATATGGAGGTGTTTGAAGTTGTTTTGTGCTTTGAAAGGCATTTTGAGTTGCCTGATTGAAAAGGATGAAAATCCGTAGTTTGGTACTAGTAGTTTGAAAAGGTTTGGGAAGTGTTTTAGGATTTAGGCGTACAACCCTGGTTTTAATATGTTACCGTTAGTTGCGATAATCAATAGGTTTGATTACCAAGGCTAACGGATTGAAGGGAGGATTGCTAACCACTATAATCGATAGATTCGATTATCACGAATAGCAAATGTGTGTGTTTTAATTATCGTTACTCCTCATAATCGATAGCTTTGATTAAGAATAATAACGAATTTTTAAAGGGGAAATGCTAATCATCGTAACCAATAGATTTGGTTAAAACCCTTTAGCAAAATAAATGTTATTTTAATTTATAGGATTTGATTAATTAAATTAATCGATTATTAATCATTGCGACCAATAGATTTAGTCGGAACGAATAATAAATAAAAATCCTAACACTTTGGCTAATGGCCAGTGGGATTGGGCGAACTCGGATCAACTTTCTAGGGTTTTTGTGATCTATAATAATTAAAAGTTAATTAAATCAAATTACTCGAAATAATCGAATAATCAGGATTACAATCGGGAAAATAATTATTATGAACGTAATCTAATTACATTTTCCTAATCCTATACAAAATATTTATTATAATTACATAATCATATACAAAAATAAGATAAAATAGAAAATACTAGATAAAACCTGGGCTTCAATCATGTATTGCTGCTTCATAGAAGAGTACCATGGAGTTATGTACTTAGGGCCTTTGGATCGGCATGAGATGATGATCCAACGTAAGAGATCTGGCGGCGCATGATGTGTTATCACGGAGCACATTGTTGCACCCCAAAATTTTCCCTCTTAATTTGAGCTATAAGTTAATAATGACCTTTATTTCGTCATTCAAAAATTGAAGAAAAGTAATAAGGAGTTTTCATGGGTTTAAGAAGAAAGGCGTGAAAAATGGTTTAAACAGTGGAAATACGAGAAAATTCGCAAGTCATATTTGGAAGGTGATATGAGCTAAGTTCCGCGAAGTCCTGACCTTTTCGACGATATCTACAACTTTCGTGTTCGGCTTGGAAGCCAATTCTTTGAGGAAGGTCGCCAGATTCGCAATTTACTTGAGGTTTCGTAGTGAAAAACAGTGCTGAATGTAGGGTTTCAGACCTCGGAAAATTCATATCTCCTAATCCGCTCGTCGGATTTGCTTGAAAATTTAACTGGAGCTCCGTACCATCATTACCAAGATTTCATATGTTCGGACCGAAGGCCAATTATGCACGGAAAATTCCCAGAATTTTAAGGATCATCGCGTTGAAAAGTGTGTTTTCGAGTATGTCGCGCCGAGTTCGAAAATTTATAACTCCTTCGATTTTTATCGTATGAAGTCCATTCCGGCGGAATTTTCTTGGAAATTTCGTTAGCTTCGATTCTTCGTCACACATGCCTGTTCAGATTCTGAGCCGAAGATAGGGTTTTATCGAGTTCTTTGAGCGGTACTCACAAACCTTGCTAGATCATTGGTTTTGTTGCTTCCTTCGACATCGATCATGATGATTTTTGATTGTGGATGATGGATTTATGATAATTGATGATGATAATTGCTTGTTGATTGATTGATTTGCGTTGATCTTAATTATTTGATTGAATTTGAAATTTATCGTTGAATTGTTGATGATGCCACATGCATGTTGCTTATGATCCAAGAAATTGCATGCTAAGTGTTCGATGATTTGAATGTGTGAAGCATTTGTGCTTAATTTTGAGTTCTAGCATGTGATGATTGATTGTGGAATGATAATTCATGATGCCTACGCAAAATTGATGCCATTTGAGGTTTGATAACGATTACTCTTGATGATATAATCACAATGCTTACTATTCAATGCTTGCATGCTAATTGTTCGATGGAATGTTTAATTTTGCTCTTAAAGACCAATCAATTTGCTGAATAATGTGTTTGCTCTTGACTCATAGCATTGCATGTTTGATATTTGCTTGTATGCTGAACATTCATGAAGAATGGCATCATGTTTCCTTGCGAGAAAATTCAATTTTTGGCATTTGGCACTGTTAGGTCGACCCAGGATGAGTTTAGGTCGACCTAAAACCTTCATTTTCGATTCTGGCACTGTTAGGTCGACCCAGGGTGAGTTTAGGTCGACCTGGAGTTTTTTCTTTCGTTTCTGGACCTGTTAGGTCGACCTAGGTCGAAGGTAGGTCGACCTACTTTTGCTTCCTTTACTTCCTAACTTCAATCTTTCATATCTTTTTACTCGTAACTCCGATTTGCGCGTTCTTTATATCGTTGGAAAGCTTGTGAAACGTGCTATCTTGTGAGATAATTGGCATTGATTGATTGTGGTTTATTCATCTTTGTTTTCCCCTTGACATTTTGTTGTTCATTTCATGTTTGCATTAGTTTTTCATTTTCTTTTAGATTAGAATGCAATAACGCAATTCCGATTGCGATGTTTTGTTATCTCTAACTTGTGTGCTAGTGTGCAAGGCACTTGGATAGTCACCGACCGGCGCTTATTGCTTGAGTGTTCCGTTTTACCTGCGGAACACGATCCCTATTCACTTGTATCGTGTTCTCATCCGGGAGACACGTTCCTATTACTTTATACTTGCTTGCTTGGTTTGCTTGTTCCTTTTGCAGGTGTATTGTGATTATGCTCGACGCGCATGTCGACCTTTATGTTCTTTTGTGGCTAATCGGTGTGATGATCATTTGCTTTTGCTTTGCTAGCTCGCTCGCGGGATTCTTAGTTTCTTCGCTTTGCTTCGCTGTAGTTTACGGATCATCATCCGTTTGGTATTGATCCCGTTTCATTTTATTTCTATTGCACTTTATCGCTTTCTCGCATCATCCAATAACATGAGAAGTAGGACCTAGACATTCATCTGGCCAAGCCCTCGAAAGAGGCTCTGTTTTTGCTGGTGTGTTTATATTTGTGCTTTGCGGCAGGGAGTCACGGTGTAATAAGTCCTATATGGCACTCCGTTAAGTCCTCATGGAAGGCACGCGGAAAGGGTTAGTAATCAACCCCCGCCTAGTCTCATCGAGTCCGTTCATTATGCGCATGCTACGCGTGGCTCGCTTCTGAACCTGCACAAGATCTTGTTATCGAGTATGTCAGGAAAAGGGTTCATGCAGCCGGACCCCCGCATTTCTTATAGCTCGCGTCGCTCGACGTTGATGCTAGGTGTACGCACGCACCGTTTTCCTTTACGATCCGTGACGGCTTGGTTGCTGAGAGGGGTCCGCCCTCTTGTCTATGGCCCGATCATTTTCGCGAGGTCTAATGCTTGGTTGACTTGGGTTGAGCTGCTCCCCTTGGCTATGGCGGGACCGCTTTTCTACCATTCGGCCAGTGTCGTTGGTTTGTTTGCTTTACGAGCGGATGCTCGTTTGTGTGCTATTTGTTTGCTTTCGCTTCTCCCCGTAGGTTGTTTAGTTTAGTTTAGACTGGTACCCTTTGTATGCTAACATTAGGTAGCAAGCTTTCCCCCCTTAGCTTAGGTCTTCCTCATGCATCTTTTAAAACACAAACCACACTCTTTGATTTTATTTTCTTAAGAGCTTGTAATTTCCGCTCCATTCCCAAGCATAAGTCTCCAAAGGTCGAGCAGCGGAGTGTGAATGTAACTCGTTCACCTAAAAAACACAAAACAAACAGAAACTAGTTAGCCGAGCTACGGTACCTCTGATTCCTCAAAAAGGATACGTAGGCAGCGAGGTAGGGCCCGTGCGAGTATAATCCTTTCTTTTCCCTACATTCTGCATTCATTTTAGTCCAGATTCCCTTAGTTTTAGACACAAGCGTGGATACCATCGAGTACGATGGGCGCGTGGGGTGCTAACACCTTCCCCTCGCGTAACCGACTCCCTTACCCTTTTTCTCTGGTCGTGAGACCATTGTTTTGTTTTTGTGGTTTGCTGGCATTCCCTTCCTTTTCAGGATAAATATGTTAGTGGCGACTCTGTTAATTTTCGCGGTAGCGACACACATGTACCAGATCCGTGAGTAGCTTAATTTGTTAAAAATTATTGTGGTACCTAGGAATCGATCCCAGGACCTTCACCTCGCGTTCCAGCCTTGCCAACTCAGCCAAGCGTGCTTTGTGATATATCTACGCATTCATTTGATAATATGGAGAATCTGTAGCGCTTACTGGGAAAACGCGCGCGATTTTTGAACCCCCCAATAGCGTCACGACAACACTTCGTCTTCTCCAATAAAACCTCTGAAAATACTTTTACAGCGCCTCTTTAAATGTTAGCTATAAAAAACAAGGTTTATAACACCTGTTAATTTGTAAACTCCCCATGCAACCGCCAAAATTAAAAATGATGCCACTGATGGACTCGTCTTGTTCGTGCGATTTCGATGGAACCATCAATTTAACCGAATCGTCCCTATATCCAAAAGCCCCAAAACGAAACCCTAACCCCTAGCAATGGCATATCGCGATTTACGAGCGAAAACAACGATTTAACTGCCCAGAAACGATATAAACGTCAAACCAATCAGTAATATGAAATCAAACAGTGTTTATACGCGGTGAATCTAAGGAAACGAACGCGGATTTTATTAGAGCAAACCGTGATTGTCCCGGCCATGATATATGACGCTTCGATCATTGATAAAGATGGGATTCACTTCAGAGAATGTCCAGGAACGTGTTAGAACCATTAAAACCAATTGAATCCCCCTGCAATAACGAAATCATACTTCACTTTTTTCCTTGAAATTTTAAATTCGGCCACGCCCCCTTGGAGGCCAGATTTTTCGCCCCTTGTGCTTGGTTCTAGCTTCTGTACTTATAGAGAATCATATTAGGTCAATTACATTGGATCAAATCTCTATCATTATTGGGATTGAAACTTATTGAAACCTTGATCTTAAGCTTCCAAATTTGGCTAAAATGCAATCTTCTCTTTCCAATCTCCATGCCCACGAATTTGTACCATATATTTGACATATAGATTGATTTTATTTGATTGGAAAATCAATATTTGATTTTAAACAATTTATTTTATATTTTATATGAATTATTAATACTTATTGAATTAAAATCCAAATAAATAAATAAAAATAAATATCATAATAAAATAATTATTTAAAAATCATTATAAGGCCCAAGGTTAAGTTTGAAATCTACATCTTAGGCCCATTGGTCAAGAAAACCCAAAATCACTTAATTAGGTTTATATGTATTTTTCCAAAATCGACCAACTTCTAAGCTTTGTATCTTCTTCAATTTTAATCATATGAATGCACTCTAGGACTTTTTAGAAAGCTCAAAGATTCCTCTAAATGGCCTTTTTGGATTCATTTTGATTGGAGCTTGCATGCTCGAGTTATGAGCTTTGACCCAAAAGGTATATTTCATTGACTTTTTGGAGGACCTATAATGTATTGGACCATATCTCTTGAATGAAGCATTTCTGGCCTTAGCTTTTGAGAGACAAAGTTGTAGAGAATCCAATTTCCCTCCAAACAGGCTTTGAGTGAGTGATTTCTGATGTTCTATGTGAAAGTTATGGTCAGTCAAAGTTGAGTTGACTTTCTCCTAAAGAAACCCTAATTTGAACCTTTTTGCATTTGTTCATTTCTGAGTTTCTATTGATGAATCATGATCAACCTTTGATCAAATGATGGATATAACCTCACATACTTGATGTTAACCAAAAAAATCTTGAAGTTTGACTGTACTTTGACTATGGTTGACTTTTAGGTCAACATAGTCGATTGTTGGTCATTTGAGCCATTGAGTGAGCAATCTTTGGAATGGAAGCTTGACTTTTGACATGGAGGTGCCTTGATGTATGTGAGACACCTTGAGATCCATTTGATGCCTTGAATATTCACAATCCTTTGATAAAATGAAAACCCTAGTTTTGGAGGTCTTTGATTAGGAGAGAGTGGCCTGAATAAGCCTTTGAACCTTGAGTCATTGAAGATGCATAGAGGAACCTTTGATTGAATATAGGAAGGCAAATTTTGGGGTATGACAGAGTGTTTAACCCCTCTGTTATTCATCATACTTTTTGATGAGAGTGATTAGTGCTGAGTCAATTGAAACTGTGTAGTGTTTTGAGCTTCTGGAGGTAATTTTCTTTCAGAATCTGTTTCATGTGTATGTTCTGAGTTTGCAAGAAGAGGAGGAGTATCTGACTTGGTCACTATATTGAACCACTTGAAAAACCTTTTTGAAAAACTTATTGCATGATTGTTGGTATGTTTTGTTGTATTCATGGAGGTAAGTAATTTTGTTTAGGGACAAACAAAACTCTAAGTTGGGGAGAGTTTGTTAGGAGTGAATTAGTAGTGTTTTCATTTGATAAATTAACTACCGTTTGAGTTTGTTGTTCATTTCATGTTTGCATTAGTTATTCATTTTCTTTTAGATTAGAATGCAATAACGCAATTCCGATTGCGATGTTTTGTTATCTCTAACTTGTGTGCTAGTGTGCAAGGCTCTTGGATAGTCACCGATCGACGCTTATTGCTTGAGTGTTCCGTTTTACCTGCGGAACACGATCCCTATTCACTTGTATCGTGTTCTCATCCGGGAGACACGTTCCTATTACTTTATACTTGCTTGCTTGGTTTGCTTGTTCCTCTTGCAGGTGTATTGTGATTATGCTCGACGCGCATGTCGACCTTTGTGTTCTTTTGTGGCTAATCAGTGTGCTGATCATTTGCTTTTGCTTTGCTAGCTCGCTCGCAGGATTCTTAGTTTCTTCGCTTTGCTTCGCTGTAGTTTACGGATCATCATCCGTTTGGTATTGATCCCGTTTCATTTTATTTCTATTGCACTTTATCGCTTTCTCGCATCATCCAATAACATGAGAAGTAGGACCTAGACATTCATCTGGCCAAGCCCTCGAAAGAGGCTCTGTTTTTGTTGGTGTGTTTATATTTGTGCTTTGCGGCAGGGAGTCACGGTGTAATAAGTCCTATATGGCACTCCGTTAAGTCCTCATGGAAGGCACGCGGAAAGGGTTAGTAATCAACCCCCGCCTAGTCTCATCGAGTCCGTTCATTATGCGCATGCTACGCGTGGCTCGCTTCTGAACCTGCACAAGATCTTGTTATCGAGTATGTCAGGAAAAGGGTTCATGCAGTCGGACCCCCGCATTTCTTATAGCTCGCGTCGCTCGACGTTGATGCTCGGTGTACGCACGCACCGTTTTCCTTTACGATCCGTGACGGCTTGGTTTGCTGAGAGGGGTCCGCCCTCTTGTCTATGGCCCGATCATTTTCGCGAGGTCTAATGCTTGGTTGACTTGGGTTGAGCTGCTCCCCTTGGCTATGGCGGGACCGCTTTTCTACCATTCGGCCAGTGCCGTTGGTTTGTTTGCTTTACGAGCGGATGCTCGTTTGTGTGCTATTTGTTTGCTTTCGCTTCTCCCCGTAGGTTGTTTAGTTTAGTTTAGACTGGTACCCTTTGTATGCTAACATTAGGTAGCAAGCTTTCCCCCCTTAGCTTAGGTCTTCCTCATGCATCTTTTAAAACGCAAACCACACTCTTTGATTTTCTTTTCCTAAGAGCTTGTTATTTCCGCTCCATTCCCAAGCATAAGTCTCCAAAGGTCGAGCAGCGGAGTGTGAATGTAACTCGTTCACCTAAAAAACACAAAACAAACAGAAACTAGTTAGCCGAGCTACGATACCTCTGATTCCTCAAAAAGGATACGTAGGCAGCGGGGTAGGGCCCGTGCGAGTATAATCCTTTCTTTTCCCTACATTCTGCATTCATTTTAGTCCAGATTAGCGTAGTTTGCTTACACACCCATAGTTTTAGACACAAGCGTGGATACCATCGAGTACGATGGGCGCGTGGGGTGCTAACACCTTCCCCTCGCGTAACCGACTCCCTTACCCTTTTTCTCTGGTCGTGAGACCGTTGTTTTGTTTTTGTGGTTTGCTGGCATTCCCTTCCTTTTCAGGATAAATATGTTAGTGGCGACTCTGTTAATTTTCGCGTTAGCGACAGCTGGCGACTCTGCTGGGGACGTCTCGACCTGTTGCTGGTCCGGACTCAGCAAGTCGATCCTAGCGCTTGTGTGTTTATCTTTGGGTGTTTTACTGCTTTGCATATTTACCTGTTTGCATTGCATTCTATGTGCGCTTTTACTTTTTTGCATCATATTCTGGACTGGCTGGATCTCTGTCTGTTGGGTGGGTGTTTCAAGAGGTAAAAGGCCCAATACCCAGGCTATGTGTGAACCATAGGAACCCTAAGATAGAGTGGGAGCATGGTTTGTCTCGAGGTGTACGTCTCGGGATGGATTATGTCACCACGAGCAGAGTAGTGGTTTCAAACGGAGGTATTATCGTCACCCGCATCCGCGCTATGATGATGCTTACCTTCGGGCGGACCGTATACTGCGTTTCATGACCTTACCTTGGCCTAGATTCTACCCGTGAGTGGGGCGGGAATAAATGATCATATTAACAGGTACATTGTTGGTGACCGCTGTTCTTGTTCGTGGGTTACCGCTGTTCTCGTTCGTGGGTTACCGCTGTTCTCGTTCGAGTGTACTATGGTCCTTGTTCGTGGGGTACTATGGTTCTTGTTCGAGTAGTAGTCTGTGTTCTATTCCAGTGTGTTATTGTCTATGGGCTTTGGTTCCGTGGACTGACATTCTATGTTCCGTGTGGTATACCATTTGGGGGCCGAACCTTTGGCTCTGTACTATGTGTGTTACCGGCAGTCCAGAATGCCTGGTGGGCGGCAACAAGCCCCACCACTTTGCATCATTGCATATTTACTTTCCAAAAAATGATGTTCAAAAAATAACTAGCATACATGTTCCTTTCATTTCCAAGGAATCATATCTTTAAGCCTCGTGCCGAGCTTTTCCATCTCTTACTTGCTAAATCAGTCAAAACATGAGGATTCCTTAGAAATGATGGGAACATAACATTGCATCCATTCATGCATACATGCATTCATGACAGATAATCAAATATGGAGCTCTTATTCTCAACCTTCTCTCCATTTGGTTTTCTCTACAGAAGTACGATTCTGACTTCTCGACACCGATCAACAATCAGGAGTTAGCCATGGAATAAATCCGTGAAAACTTGAATGAGATGAGGACAGAAATGGGGACTAACATGGGTCAGTTTATGGAGGCTATTCAAACCCTTGCTCTTAGACAAGAAGAGTTGAGACAGGTTCTTCAGAGGCCAGCTACAGACGGTAATATCACCCCAGGAGAAGGTCTTGTGAATCAGAATATCAGAAATGTTGTTGAAATTCCTATTCCTGTTAAGGAGAATGCACATTATGAGAACAACTTAGAACCTGAAGCCTTCAGGTTCCCGATTAATGAAACTGACAAAAGGTTCCACCTCTTAGAGAAAAGGTTGAAAGCTATAGAAAGTCGTGATTCCATTGATTTTGATGCTGATGGGTTGTGCCTAGTCCCTGGTGTCAAGATTCCTGTTAAGTTCAGAGTCCCTAACTTCGAGAAGTACAAGGGAACCACTTGTCCGTTGACTCACGTGAAAGCATTTTGTAACAAAATGGCTCCTTATGCTGAGAATGACAAGCTATTGATGCATTTCTTTCAGGACAGCCTCAGTGGTACATCCTCGAGTGGTACACTCAACTTGAACGAACTCATGTCCGAACTTGGAAAGAATTAGCAGAAGCATTCGTCAAGCGTTACAAGCACAATAGTGACATGGCTCCGACCAGAATTCAACTCCAAGCTTTGACTTAGAGAACTGATGAGTCTTTTAGAGAATATGCCCGACGATGGAGAGAACTGGCCGCCAGAGTTCAACCTCCACTATTAGAACAAGAGCTCATGGGTATGTTCAAAGATATGTTGGAAGGTCCATACTACCAAGGCTTGATTGGTGCTTCTGAATTTGCAGAATTGGTTGTCATCGGCGAACGGATTGAGAACGGTCTTAGGAACGGTAATATCCAAGATGTTGATGATCTTTTTGAAATCCCCAGGCGTGTGGATGGAAGAGCCAGTGTGATTCTTGAGTATGAAGAGGAGCCTCTTAATCATCCTCTCGATCAGATCTCTTGTAATGAAATGGAAGCGATTATTTCTATTCAGGATGACCCACAAATCTGTGCTACAGCTCTCAGTCATCCACCTACTCAGTTTGTCCAAAGGGAGCCGGTTTTGCATGATCAATCAGCTCAGTACGTGCCGCCATGGCGGAACCATCAACAAAATCGTCACCAGCAGGGTAGACAGAGGCGTAGAAAGCCAAAAAGAGTATATGATGCCATTCCTATGACTCATGATGAGCTATTAACTGAATTGCTCAAACTTTCCTTGGTGGAACCAAAGTAGTTGGATCCTGTTTCTTTCCCGTATCCTGAGGGATTTGACCCTAATGTCAGTTGTGGCTACCATGCCGGGGCACTTGGTCATTCGACTGAAGATTGTCAGCCGTTCAGAGACAAGGTTCAAGACCTGATTGATGCAAAGGCTATCACATTCGCACTTGAAGACCAGAATTGAAGTTCTCCTTCGACTCAGCGGATCTTTTGAAGCAATAAGTCCATACGGAGAGGATCTCCTCAACATTGGCAATTCCTAATTCATCATGCATGTTCATGTTTAAGCTTTCTTTCTTTATTCAATACTGTTTGTATGCAAAACTTGTTTGTTTTTGAACTATAATCATAATGCATTGGATATGTTTGTCTTGAAAAAATTCATTCGCTTTTGCTCTTATATGTTTTATATGCTTTTTGTGATACTAAACTCTTGTTAATAAAGCATGATAACTCTGAAGGGAGAATGATGAGCATAATACCAATAACCTCAAATGGTATGCTTTTGAGTAGAACCCTGTTGATGATGTACAGGCATTGCTTCAAATCCCAAACACTGGAGATATAAGGGAGTGAAACCCTCGTTAACCCCTCTGAGCCTTTGAAGTAGGAGTTTATTTTCTATACGAAAAAACCCTTATTTTAACCCAGGGGCAGGGTAGTATTCAGTTAACCTGATCGAGCATTCAAAATTCATCAGGAGCACGCATCCAAAGATACGATAATGGCTATCTTTCAAAAGGTTGAGGAAATTCAAATCCACAATAGTTATCCCTCATCTCAGGAGGTCGAGGCATCAATTATCCCTCACCTCCGGAGGTTGAGACCAACATCAAAGTCGCGGTGGTTATCCCTCATATCATGAGGTCAAAGGATGACGATACCACAATGGTAATTCTTCATCTACCAAGAATTCAGGCAGTCACGATCACTTCCAATATAGCAAAGGTAGTGCCGGATCACACGACTTGTTCAAAAAAAAAGAGAAAAAAAGAATGAAGGAAAAAAGAGCCCGCTAAGTCAACAAGTTGAAAGCATGTGACTTAGGAAAAAGTTAGGGCATCCCGCTGGACTTCCATATCAAAATTCAAAAGTATTTGTCCAGGCAAAAATTAGAGAAATAAAAAAAAAGAAGCAAAGCAAGGATTACAAAATAAGAATCCTTATCAAAAGAACAAAGTCGTGTGATCAGCCACCAAAAACGAAAAGTAAAGTGACTGCCATGTTCGAACGCCTCGTTGACTCCTCAACCATCTCAAGTTCCTCTTGGAAGACGAATGCTCGTGTCGAGTTAACTGAACTTAGGACTGGAAAACATCATGAAGGGGGTGGGCACTAAATATTTTGAGCTATAAATCTTTTTTTTCTTAAACCGTGAACCTGGCCACGTTATAACCCTTAAAAGTCCTAACTGAAGCATGGGTTAATTCGAAAGCAGACTATACACGAGAATACGGTAAGCTGACTCCTAGGAGATCCGCTAAATGCTTGAGTTGGTATCACACCATATTTTCTCGCTTTCATAAAAAAAATCGATGTTACGACATCCTTTCAAAAGTTTTCTTTAAACTTCAGGACAAACATACTCTTTGCATTAGAATTATATTTCTCATAATAAACATTCTTTGCATATGAACAAGTGCTTAACATCAGGAAAGTTTCCATCATGAACTTCAGATGAAAAGTTGTATCCTCCCGAAGGACGAGTTGTCTTCAGAACTCCGTTGAGCAGAGGCAGCAATATTTCAAAGTCCGATCACCCTCAGGGGCACAAAAGCGTTTGATTACTCTATCGAGTAAGTTTTAAATCAGTCTGAGGCAATCAGATCAAGATTCAACAAAAATCTCTCAAAATGCTAAGCAATCCGGGGCATTCACCCAAGCACAGTCAAACCTACTTACAATACAAGTCAGGCAGGGGCATGGTGCCAAAATTCTTGATACTGGGGCAAGTCAATTTGATGTAAAAAAATATCAGAAGGTCCTTACAAGACGAATCTCTTCAAAGTCCTTACAAGTTGGGGCAAGACACTATGCATTGGCATTTTATCCTCATCAGGAGGTGTTCAGTTTAAAGTTCAGGTGTGAGCTAAACAACTTATAAACTTGAGAACCATCAGGGTCGTCATCCTCAGCAATCAGAAGCTGAAAGTCCAATCTTTGATGACATCTCTTTGCGTTTCAGTGTGATTTTCAAATCCCTTCCAGAGGTTGCACCCGTTGCTTATCGGTATCCCTCAACTAGGGTCCTGTTATGTGGACATCGAAGTCCTTTGCTTTCTGACCCTCGAGTCGTGAGTTTCCAACCCTCGTGTTGTGAGTCCTTTGCTTTCCGACCCTCGAGTCGTGAGTTTCCAACCCTCGTGTTGTGATTCCTTTGCTTTCCGACCCTCGAGTCGTGAGTTTCCAACCCTCGTGTTGTGATTCCTTTGCTTTCCGTCCCTCGAGTCGTGAGTTTCCAACCCTCGTGTTGTGATTCCTCTCCTTTCTGACCCTCGAGTCGTGAGTTTCCAACCCTCGTGTCGTGAGTGTGATTCCTTTCCTTTCCGACCCTCGAGTCGTGATGAGTTTCCAACCCTCGTGTTGTGAGTCCTTTACTTTCCGACCCTCGAGTCGTGAGTTTCCAACCCTCGTGTTGTGAGTCTTTTGCTTTCCGACCCTCGAGTCGTGAGTTTCTAACCCTCGTGTCGTGAGTTTATCTTCTTTCCGACCCTCGAGTCGTGAGTTTCCGACCCTCGAGTCGTGAGTTTCCGACCCTCGTGTCGTGAGTTTATCTTCTTTCCGACCCTCGAGTCGTGAGTTTCCAACCCTCGTGTTGTGAGTTTATCTCCTTTCCGACCCTCGTGTCGTGTGTTTGATTCCTTTCCGACCCTCGTGTCGTGAGTTTATCTCCTTTCCAACCCTCGTGTTGTGAGTTCTTTGCTTTCCGACCCTCGAGTCGTGAGTTTATCTCCTTTCCGACCCTCGAGTCGTGAGTTTATCTCCTTTCTGACCCTCGTGTCGTGAGTTTACCTCCTTTCCGACCCTCGTGTCGTGAGTTTATCTCCTTTCCGACCCTCGAGTCGTGAGTTTCCGACCCTCGTGTCGTGAGTTTGATTTCATTTTTGACCCTCGAGTCGTGAGTTTCCGACCCTCGTGTCGTGAATTTCTAACAATTGCGGATAGTTGTCATATACACTCTAATGTGTCTGTAAGCCCATTACTTGATTGGCATCTTTACAATCAATACGAATATGCAGAACACTATGAAAGCTAATGCCTGTTTGGTCCCTTTGAAGTCGACACTTGCTTGACCCATTAATCCCACTTCTTGGCGGCGTTCCCTTGAAGAACTAATGCCTGTTTGATGCTCCATCCGATGCTTGTTGGGTGTTCTAACCATTGCTTGCCTATCAGCTCATTGAATCCATTGCCTGTATGGAAAGTTTCAAAGCCAAGATGGCTGACAATCTGTTTGCTCTTGCATTTGCCCATTATGGGTGAGCATTACCGTTCTCTGCCATGTGAGGAGACCCTGTGAAAGACACCATGCTATATCCTGGGGCATTTTCATTTGTTTGTCTCGCAGGTACATCCTTGCAAGCGTTTCGTATCAGCATGTCGGTGGACCCAACCATGAGAGATTCTTACTCCCCAGTCGAGTGCTTCCTAATAAGAGATTCTCATTCCCCAGCTGAGTACATTTAGACGAGACTTTCTTTGTTCCAAGATTCTCATATCCTCAGCAAAGCACATCTCGATGCATTCTCCATGCTCCAGAAGTCTTATTCCCCGACGGAATGTTTTCTCCCCAGTTGAGTTATGGTTGGATGGTATCTAATTCCCCGGCAAGCTCTTAATGAGGTTCCTTGACCGAGTTCCTCATTCTCCCCAGTAGAGCGTTTCTCTCCCAACAGATTGACTTGTTTTCCCCAGGAGAGTCATCTTGTTCCCCGGTGGAGTCGCCTAAACGAAAGGTTCTCATGCTAAGATCCTTATCCCCAGCGGATCTCTCATTTTCCTAGCAGATCGCTGTGCAGAAGTATTCATCTTCCCCACTGAGTTTCTTTCCTCAACAGAGATTCACATGCATCCTCAGCAGGATTTGTTTCTCATCTAGGACTTCCCCAGCGGAATGCATCCTACACCAGCAAATTGGTACTCCCCATCAGAGTTGTCTTCATGACTTGCCCTTATCTCCACATCCCCAGGGTGTCGAGAATTTGCTTCTCCAATGAAGTTGCCCGGGTATCCCCAAGCAGGAGTTATTCCCCAAACAGAGCTCACATCCAGATTTGATCATCTCCAGCAGATTTCTGATCCATCTTCGCCAGCTCGCGGTTTGTGACTTCTGGTCACTCATCTTATCCTCCCCGTAGAGTTCTATGCTCTCTCCAGGGCTGCTTCCTCAATTCATTGCTCCTCCGCTGTTTCCCAAAGCAAAATCATGCATCATTCCCATTGCATTCTCAAAGCGTATAACGTCTTCCTTCTCAGGAACGTTATTCCACAAACATTCATACATGCACCATGCATAAATCATGTCATATCTGTTTCTTTCTGCAGGAAAGTTATCAAGATACAAATGCCTCCCAGAGAGCAACTCGCCTAATCATTACAGGCGCTCATCCTGATGTTTAAATCAGAAGAAGTTTGTCTCCCTCTTCCTGAAATTGTCAGATCAGATGAAGGCTTACTTATTCTCGATGCCCAGATCAATTGAAGTTTTTCTCCCTGCTTGCGGTGTGGTACATTCCTTCTTATTGAAAGTTGGAATCTTCTATTGATCAAGAGCGCAAATTTTTGAGTTCATTCTGGTATTCAATCTCCTTCCACCTCAACGGTTCGAAACTTTCGTTTCTCACTCGCCAGGTTCAAGAAGTTTGAATAGGGGCAGCTGTTGCACCCCAAAATTTGCCCTCTTAATTTGAGCTATAAGTTAATAATGACATTTATTTCGTCATTCAAAAATTGAAGAAAAGTAATAAAGAGTTTTCATGGGTTTTAGAAGAAAGGCGTGAAAAATGGTTTAAACAGTGGAAATACGAGAAAATTTGCAAGTCATATTTGGAAGGTGATATAAGCTAAGTTCCCGCGTGATCCTGACCGTTTCGACGATATCTACAACTTTTGTGTTCGGCTTGGAAGCTAATCCTTTGAGGAAGGTCGCCAGATTTGCAATTTACTTGAGGTTTCGTAGTGAAAAACAGTGCTGAATGTAGGGTTTCGGACCTCGGAAAATTCATATCTCCTAATCCGCTCGTCGGATTCGCTTGAAAATTTAACTGGAGCTCCGTACCATCATTACCAAGATTTCATATGTTCGGACCGAAGGCCAATTATGCACGGAAAATTCCCCGAATTTTAAGGATCGTCGCGTTGTTTCGGTAAAAAGTGTGTTTTCGAGTATGTCGCGCCGAGTTCGAAAATTCATAACTCCTTCGATTTTTATCGTATGAAGTCCATTCTGGCGGCATTTTCTTGGAAATTTCGTTAGCTTCGATTCTTCGTCACACATGCCTGTTCAGATTCTGAGCCGAAGATAGGGTTTTATCGAGTTCTTTGAGCGGTACTCACAAAATTCTACACAATCGCACCAGATGAATCGACGTTTCTCGTCATTCAAATGCGTGTAATTTCTTCATCGCTTATCGGATTGAGACGATTCTCGCGGCGACGAGTCACAAATTTGGTCATCTTCGCAGCGGCATTAGTTTCGTTCCGAAATTCAGAGCCGAACCGAGTTTCCTTAAAAACGAGCCAAAATAAGACGCATTGAGGGCAATTTGGATATTTCGCGTTGACAATATATACACATTTTGCTCTTCATAAATCAAGGGAGGACTCTCATAACTTCAATCTCACCCAAAAGATCAAAAACACTTTCTCTCAATTCTCTCTCAATTTTCTTGGATCAAAACCATAAAAACTCACAAAAACTTCATCAATTCAAGATCAAATCTCAAGAACAAATGAAGATCAAAGCACAAATCAAGATCTTCTCCTCTGATTGAAGTGTCGCGTGTCTCTCTCCCTATCAAAGGATCTCACGCGCCACTCTCTCCCTCACATCTCTTGGATTTCGTTCGTGTTCGCGTCGTGTTCGCGTTCGTGTTCATCTGATCTCATTCTCTTCATTCGATCCGGTAAATTCACTACAAACCTTGCTAGATCATTGGTTTTGTTGCTTCATTCGACATCGATCATGATGATTTTTGATTGTGGATGATGGATTTATGATAATTGATGATGATAATTGCTTGTTGATTGATTGATTTGCGTTGATCTTGATTATTTGATTGAATTTGAAATTTATCGTTGAATTGTTGATGATGCCACATGCATGTTGCTTATGATCCAAGAAATTGCATGATAAGTGTTCGATGATTTGAATGTGTGAAGCATTTGTGCTTAATTTTGAGTTCTAGCATGTGATGATTGATTGTGGAATGATAATTCATGATGCCTATGCTAAATTGATGCCATTTGAGGTTTGATAACGATTACTCTTGATGATATAATCACAATGCTTACGATTCAATGCTTGCATGCTAATTGTTCGATGGAATGTTTAATTTTGCTCTTAAAGACCAATCAATTTGCTGAATAATGTGTTTGCTCTTGACTCATAGCATTGCATGTTTGATATTTGCTTGTATGCTGAACATTCATGAAGAATGGCATCATGTTTCCTTGCGAGAAAATTCAATTTTTGGCATTTGGCACTGTTAGGTCGACCCAGGATGAGTTTAGGTCGACCTAAAACCTTCATTTTCGATTCTGGCACTGTTAGGTCGACCCAGGGTGAGTTTAGGTCGACCTGGAGCTGTTTCTTTCGTTTCTGGACCTGTTAGGTCGACCTAGGTCGAAGGTAGGTCGACCTACTTTTGCTTCCTTTACTTCCTAACTTCAATCTTTCATATCTTTTTACTCGTAACTCCGATTTGCGCGTTCTTTATATCGTTGGAAAGCTTGTGAAACGTGCTATCTTGTGAGATAATTGGCATTGATTGATTGTGGTTTATTCATCTTTGTTTTCCCCTTGAAATTTTGTTGTTCATTTCATGTTTGCATTAGTTATTCATTTTCTTTTAGATTAGAATGCAATAACGCAATTCCGATTGCGATGTTTTGTTATCTTTAACTTGTGTGCTAGTGTGCAAGGCACTTGGATAGTCACCGACTGGCGCTTATTGCTTGAGTGTTCTGTTTTACCTGCGGAACACGATCCCTGTTCACTTGTATCGTGTTCTCATCCGGGAGACACGTTCCTATTACTTTATACTTGCTTGCTTGGTTTGCTTGTTCCTCTTGCAGGTGTATTGTGATTATGCTCGACGCGCATGTCGACCTTTATGTTCTTTTGTGGCTAATCGGTGTGATGATCACTTGCTTTTGCTTTGCTAGCTCGCTCGCGGGATTCTTAGTTTCTTCGCTTTGCTTCGCTGTAGTTTACGGATCATCATCCATTTGGTATTGATCCCGTTTCATTTTATTTCTATTGCACTTTATCGCTTTCTCGCATCATCCAATAACATGAGAAGTAGGACCTAGACATTCATCTGGCCAAGCCCTCGAAAGAGGCTCTGTTTTTGTTGGTGTGTTTATATTTGTGCTTTGCGGCAGGGAGTCACGGTGTAATAAGTCCTATATGGCACTCCGTTAAGTCCTCATGGAAGGCACGCGGAAAGGGTTAGTAATCAACCCCCGCCTAGTCTCATCGAGTCCGTTCATTATGCGCATGCTACGCGTGGCTCGCTTCTGAACCTGCACAAGATCTTGTTATCGAGTATGTCAGGAAAAGGGTTCATGCAGCCGGACCCCCGCATTTCTTATAGCTCGCGTCGCTCGACGTTGATGCTAGGTGTACGCACGCACCGTTTTCCTTTACGATCCGTGACGGCTTGGTTGCTGAGAGGGGTCCGCCCTCTTGTCTATGGACCGATCATTTTCGCGAGGTCTAATGCTTGGTTGACTTGGGTTGAGCTGCTCCCCTTGGCTATGGCGGGACCGCTTTTCTACCATTCGGCCAGTGTCGTTGGTTTGTTTGCTTTACGAGCGGATGCTCGTTTGTGTGCTATTTGTTTGCTTTCGCTTCTCTCCGTAGGTTGTTTAGTTTAGTTTAGACTGGTACCCTTTGTATGCTAACATTAGGTAGCAAGCTTTCCCCCCTTAGCTTAGGTCTTCCTCATGCATCTTTTAAAACACAAACCACACTCTTTGATTTTATTTTCTTAAGAGCTTGTTATTTCCGCTCCATTCCCAAGCATAAGTCTCCAAAGGTCGAGCAGCGGAGTGTGAATGTAACTCGTTCACCTAAAAAACACAAAACAAACAGAAACTAGTTAGCCGAGCTACGGTACCTCTTATTCCTCAAAAAGGATACGTAGGCAGCGAGGTAGGGCCCGTGCGAGTATAATCCTTTCTTTTTCCTACATTCTGCATTCATTTTAGTCCAGATTCCCTTAGTTTTAGACACAAGCGTGGATACCATCGAGTACGATGGGCGCGTGGGGTGCTAACACCTTCCCCTCGCGTAACCGACTCCCTTACCCTTTTTCTCTGGTCGTGAGACCATTGTTTTGTTTTTGTGGTTTGCTGGCATTCCCTTCCTTTTCAGGATAATTATGTTAGTGGCTACTCTGTTAATTTTCGCGGTAGCGACACACATGTACCAGATCCGTGAGTAGCTTAATTTGTTAAAAATTATTGTGGTACCTAGGAATCGATCCCAGGACCTTCACCTCGCGTTCCAGCCTTGCCAACTCAGCCAAGCGTGCTTTGTGATATATCTACGCATTCATTTGATAATATGGAGAATCTGTAGCGCTTACTGGGAAAACGCGCGCGATTTTTGAACCCCCCAATAGCGTCACGACAACACTTCGTCTTCTCCAATAAAACCTTTGAAAATACTTTTACAGCGCCTCTTTAAATGTTAGCTATAAAAAACAAGGTTTATAACACCTGTTAATTTGTAAACTCCCCATGCAACCGCCAAAATTAAAAATGATGCCACTGATGGACTCGTCTTGTTCGTGCGATTTCGATGGAACCATCAATTTAACCGAATCGTCCCTATATCCAAAAGCCCCAAAACGAAACCCTAACCCCTAGCAATGGCATATCGCGATTTACGAGCGAAAACAACGATTTAACTGCCCAGAAACGATCTAAACGTCAAACCAATCAGTAATATGAAATCAAACAGTGTTTATACGCGGTGAATCTAAAGAAACGAACGCGAATTTTATTAGAGCAAACCGTGATTGTCCCGGCCATGATATATGACGCTTCGATCATTGATAAAGATGGGATTCACTTCAGAGAATGTCCAGGAACGTGTTAGAACCATTAAAACCAATTGAATCCCCCTGCAATAACGAAATCATACTTCACTTTTTTCCTTGAAATTTTGAATTCGGCCACGCCCCCTTGGAGGCCAGATTTTTCGCCCCTTGTGCTTGGTTCTAGCTTCTGTACTTATAGAGAATCATATTAGGTCAATTACATTGGATCAAATCTCTATCATTATTGGGATTGAAACTTATTGAAACCTTGATCTTAAGCTTCCAAATTTGGCTAAAATGCAATCTTCTCTTTCCAATCTCCATGCCCACGAATTTGTACCATATATTTGACATATAGATTGATTTTATTTGATTGGAAAATCAATATTTGATTTTAAACAATTTATTTTATATTTTATATGAATTATTAATACTTATTGAATTAAAATCCAAATAAATAAATAAAAATAAATATCATAATAAAATAATTATTTAAAAATCATTATAAGGCCCAAGGTTAAGTTTGAAATCTACATCTTAGGCCCATTGGTCAAGAAAACCCGAAATCACTTAATTAGGTTTATATGTATTTTTCCAAAATCGACCAACTTCTAAGCTTTGTATCTTCTTCAATTTTAATCATATGAATGCGCTCTAGGACTTTTTAGAAAGCTCAAAGATTCCTCTAAATGGCCTTTTTGGTTTCATTCAGATTGGAGCTTCCATGCTCGAGTTATGAGCTTTGACCCAAAAGGTATATTTCATTGACTTTTTGGAGGACCTATAATGTATTGGACCATATCTCTTGAATGAAGCATTTCTGGCCTTAGCTTTTGAGAGACAAAGTTGTAGAGAATCCAATTTCCCTCCAAACAGGCTTTGAGTGAGTGATTTCTGATGTTCTATGTGAAAGTTATGGTCAGTCAAAGTTGAGTTGACTTTCCCCTAAAGAAACCCTAATTTGAACCTTTTTGCATTTGTTCATTTCTGAGTTTCTATTGATGAATCATGATCAACCTTTGATCAAATGATGGATATAACCTCACATACTTGATGTTAACCAAAAAATCTTGAAGTTTGACTGTACTTTGACTATGGTTGACTTTTAGGTCAACATAGTCGATTGTTGGTCATTTGAGCCATTGAGTGAGCAATCTTTGGAATGGAAGCTTGACTTTTGACATGGAGGTGCCTTGATGTATGTGAGACACCTTGAGATCCATTTGATGCCTTGAATAATCACAATCCTTTGATAAAATGAAAACCCTAGTTTTGGAGGTCTTTGATTAGGAGAGAGTGGCCTGAATAAGCCTTTGAACCTTGAGTCATTGAAGATGCATAGAGGAACCTTTGATTGAATATAGGAAGGCAAATTTTGGGGTATGACAGAGTGTTTAACCCCTCTGTTATTCATCATACTTTTTGATGAGAGTGATTAGTGCTGAGTCAATTGAAACTGTGTAGTGTTTTGAGCTTCTGGAGGTAATTTTCTTTCAGAATCTGTTTCATGTGTATGTTCTGAGTTTGCAGGAAGAGGAGGAGTATCTGACTTGGTCACTGTATTGAACCACTTGAAAAACCTTTTTGAAAAACTTATTGCATGATTGTTGGTATGTTTTGTTGTATTCATGGAGGTAAGTAATTTTGTTTAGGGACAAACAAAACTCTAAGTTGGGGAGAGTTTGTTAGGAGTGAATTAGTAGTGTTTTCATTTGACAAATTAACTACCGTTTGAGCTAAAAGTGAACTTATCTTATGTATTTTAAGGATTTTATGGTTAGAATTGAACTTTAGCGGTTTGATACTAATTATAGAACAACTTGCGTCACTTTGGGTGCAATTTGTGCAGATATTGAAGTTTAGAAGCAAAGCCGAAGAAACACGCAAGTGTAAAGCATCTGGAGAGGAAGAATCACAAAGAAGGAAGGTGAAGCAAAGGCCGAGCCGCGCCAACAAGAAGCGAGGTGCGCCATCGCCTCTGACTTGCTTTCGCGTCGCGCCAATCTGTGTCGAGGCGCGGTGGCTGCGTGACAAAGATTAATTGTTATAAATAGAAGCCCTAATCCTCATAAGAGAGAGATCGGTGGTGTGCGAAATTGAGAGAGAAATTCTATTCCAGAGCAAACAATAACTTCCGACGGAGAATTCAACATCAATTGAAGACATTCCCTTGATGAAGATGAATCCTTCCATGAAATCTTGTATGTTCTTCATGACTATGGAGAGCTAAATCCCATTGTGTTGAGTTTAAGGTAGTAGTTAACCTATGAAGATACAATTACTTGATTAATTCCTGTGAACAATTGTTTAAGTTTAGGCTTAAATACACTTTTAGTCATCGTGTTTTGATCAAGTCACGAAAATGGTCCTGCCTTTTTCAAATCCACGAATTTGGTCCTTACTTCCACTTACGCCCTCCAGAAATGCATATTCTATGGTTGAATCTGAGACAAGGGATTCTTGGAAGTGGTTTATTGACCTACTGTTGGAAGATCTTAACCCAATTATACCTAGAGAATATGCATTTATGGTGGGCGTAAGTGGAGGTAAGGACCAAATTCGTGGATTTGAAAAAGGTAGGACCATTTTCGTGAGTTGATCAAAACGCGAGGATCAAAAGTGTATTTAAGCCTTAAGTTTATTATCAATGAAAAACCTTGCCTTTATTTTATATCATTGTTGAACTATCAATCGAGAGACAGGGTTCGTACTTTCGCCCTAGGTTTTTACATTGACTTGTTGATTAATACTCAGAGATGAGGTTTTGAAGAAGTTTTCATAAATCATCGCGGTTAAATTCCCTTTATCTTTATAGTTATTCTGAGAGATCGAATATCATACCGGTAGAGGTGGTTCTAGATTGATCATTAGACATAATATCAGTTTTGAGGATGAATGAAGATAATAACTTAGATAATGTTCACTTGTGGATTAATTGATTATTGTATGTGAATAGGTTGATGAACCCTAGAACTCAACATATTCATTCACCATTGTTATTCTTCTTTAAGCTTTTTATCATTCAATTATTATTCTGTTATATGCAATTTGAGAACAAACAATCAAACCAATACTTTTCATGACTCATAATAAATCAACTATAGAACGGCAGCAATATTACTCAGTCTCTGTGGATACGATATACTAGAAAATATTTACCCAAAAATACTTTCAACAGTAATACACCATGTTGTGGGATGTATCTTAAGATTAAGGGTTATATGATATACCCTATGCCTTATACTATTGTGTATCATGGTTTAATTTTGTCATCCTTTTTACTCCTATGAGATGACAACACATCTACATCTCCTCAAAAGTAAGATGTGTATCATGGTTTAATTTTGTCATCTTTTTGTCATCCTTTTTACTCCTATGAAACTTGTCATCCTTAACATTTTGTGAAGAAAAAAAAGAATATTTAACATTAAATTGTGTCTAAAAAAATCAGGAACAAAATTTAAACCACCAAAATTAAATTGTGTCTAAATAGTCTTTTGTAACTTCATGTTCCCGTTAATAATCAATATTGTGATCAATAATTTCATATTCCCGTTAATATTCACTATTTTAATCACTAACTTCAGGTTCTCGTTAATATTCAATATGGTGATCAGTAACTTTAAGTTCCCGTTAATATTCATTATTTTGATCCGTAACTTCATGTTCCCGTTAATATTCAATATTTTAATAAGTAACTCCAGGTTCCCGTTAATATTCAATATTGTGATCAGTAGCTTCATGTTCCTGTTAATATTCAATATTTTAATCAGTAAATTTATATTCACGTTAATATTCAATATTGTGATCAGTAACTTCATGTTCCCGTTAGTATTCAATATTTTGATAAGTAACTTCAAGTTCCCGTTAATATTCAATATTTTAATCAGTAACTCTGGATTCCCGTTAACAATCAATATTGTGATTAGTAATTTCATGTTCCCATTAATATTCAATATTTTGTTCAGTAATTTCATGTTCCGGTTAATATTTAATATTTTAATCAGTAACTTCAAGTTTCCGTTAATATTCACTAATTTGATTAGTAATTTCACGTTCCTGTTAATATTCAATATTTTAATCAGTAACTTCATGTTCCCGTTAATATTCAATAATTTGATTAGTAATTTCATGTTCCCGTTAATATTCACTAATAGGCGTGCTGGGTAGATGTTGCCACGAAGCAGGATAGGGAGGTGAGCATCCCGTTCAGAGTTTGAATCGACTTCTTTGAGCTTGGCGTTAGGAGCTCGGAGAAAGCCCTGCATTTGACGGGGCTGGCTTATATTTCTCGCTTTGTTATATAGAAACCAAGGAACTTTAAGCCCATTTTCCCCAAATTATCCTACTCCGACAAAAGCCCTATTACTATCGAGAAAGTCCTCATATAGTGTGTGCTTTGATCTACTTTATTAGAAAATTTTGAAATTTAATATAAAATGCTTTTACACGTTCATTGAGAGAATACCTTGTCAATTTGAGTGAAATATGGTGAGAAAAGAGACAGGTTGAGTACTTAGCATGTTGAAAGGATTTTTCCAAATTTTCTTGGTTGAAGTTTGGAGCAAAAATGATGATCAAGTAACAAAAATACATAAATATGATGTTCATTGGTTAATAGTAGCGCTTTGTTCTTATGGTGAAATGTGCAATTGCAAGCAAGTTACTTGAGGACAAGCGACAAATTAAGTTTAGAATTGTGATAACACTATGTCATTACATTTTTTCAATATGAATTAGGATCAATTTCAATCAAATACCGAGTCAATACGAAGCAAAAGTGCCAAAGAAGTGCTTAGAATGACCAAGTATGGAGAAAATATGGACTTAGTAAAAATTGGTGAAAAAAAGCACAAAAGGATGAAAAGATATTGGATTTCTCGTACCCTATCGCGCCTCAACATGGGCACGATACAAGCCATCGTGAGGCAATACTTCTCATCATGGGCTCGATGAGCAAGGAGTCCCAGGAAGGCATTTTTGATAGCATTGGAAGCCATCGAAGGCCAGACTCTTCAAAGATTTCACATGCAATCATCTTCTCAACTCTTGATATTTTATTGTATTACTATGAGTAGCTAAATTACTCTAGATTCAATTTTACCTGATGAACTTGTTGGGTTAGATGTTTGGTTTTATGTTTTATGAATAATTTAAGTTATATTTTCTATTTAATTGTCCTTGTTCTTAACTCCTATAATTTGTGGATGTGCTGATAATATGAACTTATACGAGTAAGGATTACTGAACCTGCGCCTATGAGTTTGAACTAGGATAACTAATCTATTTTTTCAGGTTAAATAGGGATAGGAGACCACTGGTAGTGGCTTTTGAATTAACATACTATAATAGCGCTTGATTTTACTTTCACCGACCGAATAAGGATATGAAGTTTATATTATAAATTAGTGAGATATACACCAAAGGATTGAGTATGGTGGATTTGTTAATTCTCCATAAGAATATAACGACTTTACCATTCATCTAATGTGTAGCAACCTGCCTAAAAATTGAAAGGTTTAGAGTCGCCACCTATTCTGAAGGGCGAATAGGAAACCCTATGCAGATATGAGATTCAGGGTAAGTTATTATAATCAGGTTGAGGGAAGGTGTTAGGCACCCTCAACCCTTTCCTAAAGGCTAACATTGTAAAGATAGGTTTATGGCAAGAAATAAAGTTTATAGCTAATAAAATGAAAAGGGTAAAAATTAAGATTTAAAAATGAATTGAGATTTTGAGGGGGGAGACTCGCCTTGTTACCAAATGCCTACGTACCTCCTTATGGAGGATCAGAGTCCACGTAGTTCGGGGACAAGGTTGTACGCCTTATGGTTGAATTTGTGATATGAAATTGTTTTTAGAGGCTTTTTGAATAGCCTATCGTAGTTGAATTTGATTTGAAGGATGAAAGTGTTTTGAGGTTGGCGTACAACCTTGATTTAATTTGTTACTGTTAGATGCGGCGATCGATAGATTCAATCGGTATAGCTAACAGATTTATTGGCATTGCTGGTTACTCAGATCGATAGATTCGATCATCGCGGGCAGCAAATTAATTGTATTTTAATTTTTAAGTATTTTCATCTCTCGTCTAAAGCGACTGATAGTTTCAATCGGGTCGAGAAGAGAATTATTGAGGGCAAGTACATTGCGAATTAATCAGAATCGTTTTATTTCTCGTCTAATACGACCAATATATTTAGTCGGTTTGAGGAGAAATTAAGCTAAGTTGTGAAAATATATAATTAATTAATTAATTAATATTCTTTAGAAGTTTATTTAAATAATTAATTATCATTAACAAAATAGAAAAATTTAACTAACGAGTTATTAGAATAATAAAATAAATCTTGATTAATTAATTAACCACTAAATCACTAAACAAACAAGATTATTTAATTGAATTTTATTTATTTTATTAACAAGGGGGTGTATTTGGTTATTAGTTAGCAATTTTGGGGGTGTTAAAGGCTACTGGGCTGAGCCCAACTAAGTTTTGAGTCCGCTGGTTCGTGTGCAGCGCAAGTGTACGAGATGTGGTGTGCGTTCAGACATGGAGCGTTGGATTTAGATCTGACTGGATCACATGGCCTGCATGTGTTTATGATGGAGGGCGCATGGTAAGAGGCCATACGGAATCATGTTCCGTGGCACTGCCAAGTGGCCGTGATTGGCCAAATGGCGTAGATCGGACGGCTTCGGACAGGGGTAAGGTGGTGGCTCCACACGGAGCCCTCTCATTCTTCCATTTTTTTCTCTCTCTTCTTTATTCTCTCTCTCTAAACTCTCTCTTTTGTTCTTCAACAAACCCAAAAAAACCTTTAAACCACCGTTAACCACCCCTTACCGCCGTGAATCCTGCCGCGAACCACCCCTAATCCCAGAAAACCGATGAAGATCATATGATCTTCATCTTCCCAACACACCCTCTAACAACCTTTTACCCAGAAATACCAAAAAACATACGAACCCTAACAAACTCTATGAACCCTAAACCCCCAAATATAAATCCTAACCCCAATTTCGTACCCAGATTCAAACAATAATCGCCAACGGCGCATGCAAATCAAGATTCTAAGCTAAGTTTCGTTTTAGAGATTACCTTATGTCTTGAGTCTCTGAATGAATTCGTCCCTCTCCTAATCTCTCTCTCTTTTCGTGTTCACAGGTACGATCGGAGATCCAAAACTTAGAGTTCGAGCTCGCGGCGGCGAAGAGTTCTTTCTGCAAAACGTCCCTCCCCTCTCTAATTCTTCTTCTTCTTCTTTTATAGTATTAGGGTTTTTTAGATTTAGGAAGATTAGATCTTCTATTAGAACTTTGATTCAGATTCGTTTTGTAATTGATTCGAAGATTAATAAGAAAATTTCTTTTATTTTGTTAAGATTTGATTATGTTTAATGTTATTGAGATTCGATTTGATTTTCGTTATGATTTGATTGTGATTCAATTCGTATGGGCCTGGGCGGAGATTGAATTAGGGTTTGTCGTTGGGGGAGGAGCGGCGGCCGCTGCTGGCTTGGGAAGGAGGTCTAGGGTTTGCAAAGGTTGGGGGTGGTGAACAGGATCCGGGTCGTTTTGACCCGGTCCAACACATAACCCGCGCGCGTACTTGGTGTCATACCCCAAAATTTGCCCAATCAAATCTACATCTTTTAATTCATCAAGGATCAAAATTAAGAGTCATAGGGTTTGACATTCCTATTGTCAAACCCGCTCTCTTATAAAATATCCTGAGACAAAATGGGGTGCAATTAACAGGTGCTTTTGGGATCCAAACCTCGGGGCCCAATTATTACATGGGTTTTATCCTTTTTTGGAGATTATAGTTCTTTTACTAACATTTGTTTTTTATTAATTTTATTATTACTAATTATTAGTATTAATATTATTAATTTTACTAATTAATTATTGTTAATATTAGAATTGTCATTAGGGATTATTAGTGTTATTGTTAGGATTAGTACTAATTTAAATATTATTATAATTAGGATTTTTATAGTTTTTTTATGTAATTAAATTAATTGGGCAATAGGCCCATTAAGTGTAGAAAACCCTAGTTTAGGCTAATATAAATAACACATTTTCTGTGCAGACAAGGGGAGGCCAATTGACACTATACAAAACCTTATTTCCTCCTCTCTCTCACGAAAAAAAACCTGCTTTACACATACAAACCCACAACTAAACCCCTTATTCTGTTTTTTCAGCATTGCTCATACACAGATGTGCCCTTCACGTTTTTTCCAGTAAAAAAAAAATCACAACACTAAACTACATAGCCTTCAACCTACATTCCTTTTTTCAAGACCAATAGCATCACTAAGAAAAAGAGAAAGGAAGAAGCAATGAGTTTCCAACCACCACCGCCAGACTCCCCATCCAACCCACAACGGCCGCGAAACACCGTTCTACCGGGATCCACCATCTCAACGGACGAATCTCTCATTCGAGCCCATGTCCATCCCCTCCGCGAGTCCACCATGATCACTGCAGCTACCGCCACACGGCGTAATCCAACAAAAGCAATATCACCGCCGGAAACAGCCGCGTGTGACGCTCCCTCCGACGTGCTCCGATCAACATCGATCTCCACCACCCATTCAACAGCAACAACCGGGCCACTGTCGATTCGCAATCACCGGATATCAACTCCACTTCTGTCGGCCTTCCCCGACGGTTTGTTTGTCTGTTTCGAAAAGAGCAGTATGTGTTGTCACAAGGTAAGTGATCTTCATATTTTCTCCATGTAATTTCAATAGTTGGCCAATAAATAACCGTGAGAGAGAATGAAACTTAATTTGTAGTTTGTTTTGATTTATGTCTATAGACAAATTGATAGTATTAAAAAAATATTATTGTTGAGTAAAGTGAATGCTTAATATTTCTTTTTGATATCTATGCATCATAAATAAGATGGTATTAATTACTAATTTAAAGTATATTAAATTAATAAATGAGAGTAAAATAATTTATTAAGATTTTTTTTTAAGAAGATGGTGATGGAAACGTGTGACGCTGGAAATGCATGTGTCTCGATTTTTTTGGTTATTAATTTCTTTTCATGTATTATTAGCATTGTTATTTGAATTAAAGAGAAATACAAATACAAAAATATTTTAGTCTTCTACGTTTTTTTTAATATCTAAAAAAAAATAATAAGTTTGCTATATCTAATCCAAAAAAAAATCAATTAATAATAAAAATAAATTTATTTCGTTAAATGGTTTTAACCAAAGCTATTGGTTACGATGATTAGCATTTTCCCTTTATCAAATTCGTTATTATTTGTAATCGAATATATCGATTACGAGGAGTAACGATATTTAAAATACACACATTTGTTATTCGTGATAATCGAATCTATCGATTATAGTGATTAGCAATCCTCCCTTTAATCCGTTAGCCATGGTAATCAAACCTATTGATTATTGCGACTAATGGTAACAAATTAAAACCAGGTTGTACGCCTAAATCTTAAAACACCTCCCAAACCTTTTCAAACTACTAGTACCAAACTACGGATTTTCATCCTTTTCAATTAGGCAACCCAAAATGCCTTTCAAAGCACAAAACAACTTCAAACACCTCCATATCAAATTCTAAGGGCGTACAACCCGTAGCCCGAACTACGTTGACTCTGATTCTCCATAAGGAGATACGTAGGCACTTGGCAACAAGGCGAGTCCCCCTCCCTAAAATCTCAATTTTTCCCCTATTCACTCCCTTAGCTATAAACCTCAATTTTAGCCATAAACCTTTATCCTTAGATTCAAAGCCAATAGGAAAGGGTTGAGGGTGCCTAACACCTTCCCTCGACCTGAATATAGTATCTTACCCTGATCTTTATACTGCGTAGGGTTTCCTATTCGCCCTTCAGAATAGGTGGCGACTCTAAATCTTTAATTTTAGGGCAGATTGCTACACTTGGGCCTCCAGTCTTTGGCCCGCTAATGCAATGCAAATGGCCCATTAACGTTTTTTTCGTGGTTCAGACTCAATTAACAAAAAACAACATAAATCAATATATTCTATTTAATTAATAAACTAAATAATAATAAACAATGATTTTTTTTGATAACATGTTAAGTAATTTATATTAATATAAAACCTGATTAATTTTAATAAACCCAATAAAACTAATATTTATGGATTACTAATACTAACAAGTTTATGATTAATAAAAATACAAGTAGCTAATTTGTAATGAGCAAAATGGGCCTATTGGGCTCTAAACTTTTCTAAAACACACCCCTCTACTTTCTAAGAAGCAAAAGAGAATAAAGAAAACCAAAAAGCTCTTTGGATTTAGAGACTTTGCTATTTACATCGTTGCTTTATTTTAAGCCAGTTTTTTACAGGAATTTTATAGGAGAGCGAATTTAATAATAGGTATATTAAATCCTATGGCTCCTAATTTTGAACGCCCTTAATAAACTGATAGATGCAAATTATGTCAGGTAAATTTTAGGGTATGACAGCTGCCCCTATTTAATTACCTTGGATTGAATGGCGTGAGAATACTCAGGTCTCACGCTTTTCGGATCGAAGAGTTATTAAATAATGGAAGACCCCTAAATTTACTTTGTGTTTGAGTATGGATGAAGAGAAACGTCCTGCTAAAGCCTGAGTCTTACATAGCGAGGACCTTTGTTGGTTGTGTAATCGGCTTGCCATGGACAGCGAGCCTCCGCAGTTTGTGAACCCCCACTTACTATAGCTCTAGTAAGTTTTCGTAGTTTGTGGACCCCAATAGGATTGCTTGCTATAATTCTAGCAAGTTCACCTGCACTGACAGGGTTATCTGCGAATATCATCGCAGAATTTACCTGTTTCACCAGGGTTATCTGCGAGTGTTATCGCAGAATTTACCTGTACCACCAATAGGGTTATTCGCGAGTGTTGTCGCGAAATTTACCTATGTCACCAGGGTTATCTGCGAGTGTTATCGCAGAATTTACCTGTACCACCAATAGGGTTATCCGCGAGTGTTATCGCGAAATTTACCTATGTTATCAGGGTTATCTGCGAGTGTTATCGCAGAATTTACCTGTACCACCAATAGGGTTATCCGCGAGTGTTGTCGCGAAATTTACCTATGTCACCAGGGTTATCTGCGAGTGTTATCGCAGAATTTACCTGTACCACCAATAGGGTTATCCGCGAGTGTTGTCGCGAAATTCACCTATGTAGAATTTTGTTTTGTAAATGCGTATGTATCATGCTTATGTGTTATGCACATGCCCCTGTTGTTTGTATAATGCGCATGTGTGAATGCTTACACATGTGTATGTTGTATGCATACTGATGAATGTATGCACTGATGTATGTATGATAACCCCGACACCTCATCTCCTTATCACTCATCTCCTTATCACCCATTGCCTTTGTTTAACCTCTTTTGAACTGTTTGTGAGTTCTGGCTCAGTTTGTATTCGAATGACTTGCCGACCCCTTTGTGAAAGGATCAACCTGGGGTAACACCAGTGCAAGGTGTGTGTAGCCTTCAGAGATTTTGTCTTTTTTGCTTTTGTGTTGCAAGTTTGCAAGTTTCTCATGTTAAATCCATGTTAAAGTTTATAAAGATAAATTATCCTTTGCAAATAGTACTGAAATTAGAAATGAAGCGTAGTATGCAAAAAGGAAATTTTATTGATATTGCCTTGAATTGGCGGGTGTACAGAAATGCGAAGAAAGGAAATGACAAATAGAAATGATATTAATACTGCCGTTGCCTTTTTGTTATCAAGGGCCCCAATAATCCTTCGACTTCAGAAGTAGATGATTGCACGACCCCTTATCCTTCGTAGTTTGCCTTCGGCTTATGTCCGGTAATCCTGCTTTTGCTAGGCATAGTACTTCTTGACCGCGTCTGAGTTGATTGGGTGCGGTAGCTCATCCCCATCCATTGTAGTGAGGACTAATGCCCCTCCTGAGAACACCGTTTTTACAATGTATGGACCTTCGTAGTTAGGTGTCCATTTTCCACGGGCGTCAAGTCGAGGTAATAGTATTTTCTTGAGAACAATATCACCTTCTTTGTAAGTTCGAGGGCGGACCTTTTTGTCGAATGCCCTTTTCATTCTCTTCTGATAGAGTTGTCCATGACACAAAGCCGTCAGCCGCTTTTCTTCAATGAGATTAAGCTGATCAAAACGGGTTTTTACCCATTCCGATTCTTCTAACTTTGTGTCAGCTATGACTCTTAGTAACGGGATCTCCACTTCGATTGGGAGAACAGCTTCCATACCGTAGACTAGGGAGAAGGGGGTTGCCCCTGTAGATATACGCACCGAGGTTCTGTAACCGTGTAGGGCGAAGGGAAGCATTTCGTGCCAATCCTTGTATGTTTTCACCATCTTTTGTATTATCTTTTTGATATTTTTGTTTGCAGCTTCGACGGCGCCGTTCATTTTAGGCCTGTATGGTGAAGAATTGTGGTGTTCAATCTTGAACTCCTCGCACAGCTCCCTCATCATGTTATTGTTCAGATTCGACCCATTATCGGTGATAATCCTGCTTGGAACCCCATACCGACATATGATATTATGTTTGATAAACCGAGTGACTACTTGTCTCGTCACGTTGGTGTAAGAGGCAGCTTCGACCCATTTGGTGAAATAGTCTATGGCAACCAATATAAATCGGTGTCCATTCGAAGCTTTAGGTTCTATCATCCCTATCATGTCGATTCCCCACATTGCAAATGGCCATGGTGAACTCAGAACGTTCAACGGGTTTGGTGGTACGTGCACCTTGTCAGCGTAGATCTGGCACTTGTGACATGTCCTTGCATATTGGAAACAGTCGGCCTCCATTGTTAACCAGTAATACCCTGCTCGCAGTATTTTTCTAGCCATTGAATGTCCGTTTGCATGAGTTCCGAAGGTTCCCTCATGTACCTCCCTGATAATCTCCTTGGCCCCGTTTTTATCTACACACCTCAACAACACTGAATCATAGTTCCTTTTGTACAGGATGCTTCCGCTTAAGAAGAACTTGGATGCAAGTCTCCTCAGTGTCTTTTTATCAATTGTCGAGGCATTCTCCGGGTATTCTTGTTTTTCCAGGTACTTTTTAATGTCGTGGTACCATGGTTTGTTGTCAGACTGCTCCTCAATCGTGAGACAATAGGCAGGTTCGTCGAAGTGTCTAACAGTTATCCGTGGTTCATGGTTTGGCCAGGTCACCTTGAACATAGAGGAGAGCGTTGCTAGTGCGTCGGTTATTTGATTTTCTTCCCTCGGGATATGAGTAAAAGTGATAGTATCAAATTCAGCAGTCAACTCCAGTATAAGGTCTCGGTATGGGATTAGTTTTGCATCTCGAGTGTCCCATTCCTTGTTGACTTGATGGATTACCAATGCTGAGTCTCCGTATACATCAAGGAGTTTGATCCTTAGGTCGATTGCAGCTTCTAACCCCAATATGCATGCTTCGTATTCTGCAATGTTGTTGGTGCAGTCGAAACATAGTCTTGCAGTGAAGGGTAAGTGCCGGTCATCGGGAGATGTCAATACTGCCCCTATGCCATGTCCTAGTGCATTTGAGGCACCGTCGAACATGAGTTTCCATACCAAACCCGGTTCGGGTCCCTCGTCGGGTCCTGGTATTTCATAGTCTCTTACTAGCATAATATCCTCATCGGGGAAGTCGAACTTCATAGATTGGTATTCCTCGAGGGGTTGGTGAGCAAGATGTTCTGCCAATACACTCCCTTTTATTGCTTTTTGAGTTACATACTGTATGTCGTATTCGGACAACAATATTTGCCACCTTGCAATTCTACCCGTGAGCGCCTGTTTTTCGAACACGTATTTTAAAGGATCCATTCTCGATATTAGCCATGTGGAATGATTCAACATATATTGCCTTAGACGTTTGGAGGCCCATGCTAGGGCGCAACATGTCTTTTCCAATGGTGAATACCGAGACTCGCAATCCGTGAATTTCTTACTGAGGTAGTAAATAGCGTGTTCTTTCCTGCCTGTTTCGTCTTGTTGCCCCAGTACACACCCCATAGACCTTTCGAGTACTGTGAGGTACATGATTAGTGGCCTTCCGGGTACGGGAGGTAAGAGTATAGGTGGTTCTTGCAAGTAGTTCTTTATGGTTTCGAAGGCTACTTGACAATCATCATTCCACTTGATAGGTTGATCCTTCCTGAGTAGTTTGAATATAGGCTCGCATGTAGCTGTTAGGTGTGAAATGAACCTTGAGATGTAATTCAATCGACCCAGGAAACCTCGTACCTCTTTTTCTGTTTTTGGAACGGGCATCGCTTGTATGGCTTTTACTTTATCAGGATCAACCTCTATACCTCGTTGGCTTACAATGAATCCCAACAGCTTTCCCGATCTTACACCAAATGTGCACTTATTCGGGTTCAACCTCAACTTGTACTTCTTCAGGCGTTCAAACAGCTTATGTAGATTTGTAATATGCTCTTCTTCTGTGCCGGATTTGGCGATCATATCATCTACATATACTTCGACCTCTTTGTGAATCATATCATGGAATAATGTGACCATGGCTCTTTGATATGTTGCCCCTGCATTTCTCAATCCAAAAGGCATCACTTTGTAGCAGAAGGTGCCCCAAGATGTCATGAAGGTGGTCTTTTCCATATCCTCAGGGGCCATCTTGATTTGATTATATCCGGAGAACCCATCCATAAAGGAGAACAACGAAGCTTGTGCTGTATTATCCACCAAGATATCTATATGTGGTAGTGGGAAATCATCTTTTGGACTTGCTTTATTTAGATCCCTGTAGTCTACACACATGCGCACCTTCCCATCTTTCTTAGGAACTGGCACTATGTTTGCAATCCATGGTGGGTAGTCAACTACAGCAAGAAACCCGGCATCGAACTGTTTGAGCACCTCTTCCCTAATCTTACTATCCATATCTGGTCGAACTCTTCTGCGCTTTTGCCTGACCGGCGCACACCCTTCTTTGAGAGGTAACCTGTGTACCACGATGTCTGTATCCAACCCTGGCATGTCACGGTATGACCAAGCGAAAATCTCTGCATACTCGTGGAGGAGCTTGGTTAGCGTTGCTTTTACGTCCTTACCTAGCGTTGCCCCAATCTTAATGTTCTTGGGTTCTTCATCCGTTCCTAAGTTTATGATTTCAATGGCCTCTTGTGGAGGGAGCATGCTCTTGGATTCCTTATCCATTAACCTTGACAACTCCTCCGGAAGTTCATCGTCTTCCTCATCCCCTTCTTCAGCCTGATTAGCGAGAGCCTCGAGTTTGTATGGAGCCTCAGCAGTATTATTATCGGTGGTGTCAGAAGGTGATCTGCACATGTTTTATGTTTTGTTTTCTTTTAGTATGCAGATGTGAACGTGCTTTGTTTGTGCAAGAAATTTATTTGTCATTTTCGGAAAGGAAAAAAAAGGAATAAATGCGAGAAAAGACAATGTTTTCAATACCAAAATGCAAAGACAATTTCATTAATAAACTTCGAACTTGAAAGTAAATGGGGCCCATACAAACTAGCTCTATGCTTCGGGCGAGGCATGAGCGTTATTGTTTTTCTTTATTTGAAAAGGGAAACAAAACACACAAAAGCAAATTACTTTGAAATGAAAACTATCTCCGGTATCTCCATGCTTGTCCAATTCTGAAGTTGTTCCCCTGGTCTGATTTCTCGAATGAAGTTGGACGTCCCTTCTCGAGAATCCTGGTTGGACACCATAGCCACATGTTCATACCCGCTAGTCACAAAAGTTTGCATTATTGGGGGGAATGGTCGTTCCTCTTTCTTAATGCTTGTGACCTTGGTGGGTTGGTATCCTAACCCTGAGCGGTCTTTCTTCTCTGACACCTCTGGTAGCTTGCCCCATCCTTTAGCATCTGTGTCTTGTAGATCCTTCCATGATGTCACTGCCCTTCTTATCTTCTCCACTGGTAGTGTGATAGCGGTTGCAATTTCTAGAGCTTGAAATGCGGTACCCAATGCTTCGTCTCCAGCCTCGATATATCTGTATGAGTTTAGATTGTTGACAAATATGTCTTCTTCTCCATTGATGGTTACTATAGAGTTCCCATTCACAAACTTTAGTTTCTGATGGAGGGTGGAGGTGACTGCCCCAGCTGCGTGAATCCAAGGACGCCCTAGCAGGCAGGTATAAGCTGGCTCGATTTCCATCACTTGGAAGTTGATGCAGAAGGTGTGGGGACCAATTATGACAGGAAGGTCTACTTCTCCGTACACCGGACTCTGTGATCCATCGAAAGCCTTAACCACCAGACGACTAGATCTAACCACAAGTCCTTCTAAGGCTATCTTGTCAAGTGTTGCTTTTGGCATCACGTTTAAGGATGACCCTGTGTCGATCAAAACTCTAGCCAGATGAGCCTTCCCACACTGCATGGAGATATGCAAGGCTTTATTGTGTGACTTTCCTTGCAGGGGTAGCTCATTGTCACTGAAACTCAGGCATGCCCCAGCAGTTAGATTGGCCACCATCCCATCAAATTGATTGACTGTAATGTCTTTAGTTACATGGGCAGCGTTTAGGATCTTCATCAAGGCATCTCGGTGCTTCTCGGAGTGTATCAATAGTGATAAGAGCGATATTTTAGATGGTGCCTGTTGCAATTGATCCACCACCCTATAATCACTCTTCTTAATCAGGGCGAGAAACTCCTCCGCATCCTTACTAAAAGTTTCTTTATCCTTAGGTTCAGCCTCGTCACTTGGTCTCATGACAACTTGTTCTCCAGATTGCGTCAAGTTTTTACTAGACGTGGGTTGTACTTGCGCAGTTTTGAATATGCGCCCACTACGGGTCATGCCTCCAGGTCCAACGATGCTTGATACTGCAGTATTAGTATCGGTCTCATATTCCCATGGTACCGCTTTCATCTTGTCCAAAGGATATGGTCCTCTGATTGGGATGATCTTGGTACGCTCTTGCGTAGGTATCATCACTGGTGGTCTAGAGCATGGGATAATCAATGGTTTCCTTGCCCCTTGTGCAGGTATCATTAAAGGCTCGTTTCTTTCCACCATCGCCACATATTCCTCCTCAGGGTGTTCCTCCAATTGGATCAATCCTTGATCCATGAGCCTTTGCAAAGTGTCTTTGAAAGCTTCGTTATGTTCTAGGATAAACCCCTTTATAAGAAGATACCTCTTAAGTGCATCTATGGGGGAGTTCCGTTGTTGAACCAACTCTTGCTCATTGACAACTTCTATTGCATTGACTGCGCTTTCATGGTGTGGCATCGGATTTGTTTTCACATTGGGTTTGTCAAAAGCGATTGCCCCTGACTCAATCAGATCTTGGACTATGTGTCTAAAAGCCCAACATTTCTCCAAGGTATGTCCAGGAGAATTGGCGTGAAATTCACACCTTTCATTCGGTTTGTAGTTGGGTGTGATCTTGCCTGGAGGAAGAGGTGGCAGTGGCCTAACTTCTACCAAGGATTCATTTATTAAATATTTCAGAATTTCTTTCTTGGAAGTAGGTAGCGGATCGAATCTCCTTTGTCCTCCCTGAAACCGGTTTTGTTGTGGTGGATATGATATGGGAGGTCTGTTCTCATGATGCCCTACAGCATTAGTCTCTCCTTCCTTCTTCTTTGTGAAGTTGGGGGTAGTCCTCTTCGCCTGATAGGAGTTAGATGATGCTCCTTGTATTTTCCCGCTCTTAATTCCGTCTTCTATTCTTTCACCAATAACCACTAAATCTGAAAACCCTGAGGACACACTCCCTATCATTTTATCGTAGTATGGCCCTTGTAATGTAGCCATAAACATTTTTACGAGTTCTTTTTCCAACAGGGGAGGTTGGACTCGCGAGGCCATTTCCCTCCATCTCTGTGCATACTCCTTGAACGATTCCTCTTTCTTTTGTGACAAATTTTGGAGTTGCATCCGATCGGGTGCCATGTCCAAATTGTATTTATATTGCTTTAGGAACGTATTAGCAAGGCCGGTCCAGCTTCGGATGTGAGACTTCTCTAATTGCATATACCAGTCAACCGATGCTCCACTCAAGCTATCTTGGAAAAAATGCATCATCAGCTTTTGATCATGAGCATAAGCAGCCATTTTTCGCACATACATGCGCAAGTGACTCCTCGGACAAGAGAGTCCCTTGTACTTTTCAAAGTCGGGTATCTTGAATTTATGAGGAATAGTCAAATCCGGCACCAAGCTCATTTCATAGGTATCCACATCGAAGACATCATATCCTTCCATTGCTTTCATCCTTTCTTCCAGCGCCTTGATTTGTCCACTCTCCTTAGAATTCTCCCCAGAATCAGCAGAGGTCAGCTTTGGTTGAGGGACTTGATCTGTGTCATTAGTGTCCCCATACTGTAGATCCAAGTAGTCCTCATCCCTAAGCGGGTTGTTGATAGGAATGCGAACTGTGCGAGACGTCCCTTCTTTCTGAGCAGTAGGAATAAACCCTTCTTGAGAGGCCTCTCCCTCTTCATGAGTCGTAGTGACCCTTTTGGATGCGCGAGCATTCGTTTTGTGAGGGTCATGGCCTCGAACATATCCTAACAATGGGTTTTTATCATTGGGCATCTCTTCATACTGTTCCTGAACCTCCTTAGCTTTGTCTTGTCCATCCTTGAGGTCTTTCATAAAACTCAGCATTTGGGCCATTCCTCCCTTGAGGTCCTCAACGGTGCCTTTCAGTTGGGTCATTTCTTCGCGAAGGGCGGCTTGGTTCTGCTCTAGTTGTTCCATTGCTTTCTTCTTCTGAGCTCTTGTTTGGATGAGTGATCGGGTTGCAATGGCGTGACTGGAGATGAAGACAGTTTTCCTTTTAATGTTTTTGAAAAGAAATGCAATGCTACGCGTGCTATGAATGATATGCAAATGCTATGCTCATGTCTTATCCACATTGTTATTATAATATATTTATATATATTTATATATATTTATATGTTAACATATATGTCTATATATATATATATATATATATATATATATATATATATATATATATATATATATATATATATATTATTTCTTTTTTTTTTTGGTTTTTTTTTTGGTTTTGTTTTTTTTTTTTAGTAGGAACCCCTTTTTTTGAATAATCCTTTTTGGTGAAAAATTGCAAAGAAATAGAATAATACGGAAATAAACGCACTTTATTAATTTAAAATTACTTTAAAGAAAGTACAAATTAAAATTGTTCAACTTTGCGGAAAGAAATAAACATCAATAGAAATAAGACTTTTAAATTTAAAGTAAGAACTAATAAATATCTAAGAACGCCTATGAATGTCCTCCTTGAATTTGTCCACCATGCTCCTACAAAGCTCCAAGAACTCCTTCACTTCTTTGGGAAGGATGATGGGAGAAGACTCCGCTTTTTCTAAACCCTTCGGAATGTCTAGAATTAAATCATTGCACAAGTAGACTAGCTTGTCATAATTCTCACGACACTTCTCATATTCTTCAAGCATCTTGGGAACCATGCTCACATGCTCATTTGCCATAGAAACAATTGTGTATTGTCTTTTCCAATGGTCTCTTTCGTTCAGGGTTGCCTCGTGTACCTCTCCTTGTCTTATGAATATTTCCCTAAGTGATACCATGGCTTGGAATGCTCTATTGTACTCATCGGTGCGCTGTAAAAGTGCTTCTTCCGTGGTTAATCTCCTTGCGCGCTCTTGTTGTCCAGAATTGCGAGCTTCTTGAAGATCATATTTGAGGTTCCTTATTTCCTCCTCTTGATCTTTAGTCCTATCAGTTAATTCAAAGACCACAGCTTCTAGATTTTTCTCAGATTCAGCTTTGTCATGGGAAGCTTTCTCATAGCGCCTTATCCACCTTGCAATTTCTATGCCCGCTTGTTCCAACCTTTCATTGTGCGCAATTAAATCAAAGTTAGCACTTAGAACTCCTTCGGTTGCTCGCTTCCTTTTATTCCTTTGTCTATCATTCTCTTCCTTAGCGGCTTGAAGTTCTTGGCTTTTCTCCTCAAGATCGAAGCGTAGTTGACTTTTTTCGTTGGAAAGTCGATGTATGTCAAGCTCTAATTTTTCCTTTTCCTTACGGGACGCCTCTAGGGCAGCCTTGATTCCTTCTATCTCTTCGATGGATAGAGAAATAGGATTAGGAGAATCGGGCTTGTACGCGGGATCCACAACAAAAGGTAGCAAAATTTTCCCAACTCTCTCTTGAACCCATCTGGTGTAAGGTTCCTTAGCAACAATATTCTTCGGTCCATAGTTCTTTGTTTGAACATGCTTCCAAGCTTGAATTATTTTCTTTAATGTTCTTGGTTCTCCTTTCCCATTATCATGCAAAATTAATCCTTCCACTTGTTGATCGGAAGGCTCACAATCCATAGAATGACCCAATTGGCGCAATGCAAGCACGGGATTATAATTAATACAACCCAAAGTTCCCATTAAAGGCACATTATTAAATTCTCCACATTTATAAATAATTCTTTCAGAATTTAATTTCCTTGCAAACCAGAAGATAGAATCCGCATTGAGAGCTCTTAGCTTTTGAGACCATTCATGCCTAGTCAAATCTTTGATTAAATAGCTAGCCTTGTAAAGGTGAGAAGTCAACCAAGAGTATAGTAAATGAAGACAACAGGATATCGCTCCCCTTTTCTTTTCATACCGATCATGGATAGTATAGTAAATATTAGCAAGAATAGTAGGAGTTGGATCCTCATTTGAATTTCTGAAGGAGGTGAAGACATGAATAGCAGCATCATCAACATATTCTGCCTTATTAGGCAGTAGAACAATACCAAAAATTAAAAGAGCCAAAAAATGTCCGCAAATGTCCCATTGTTTCTTTTGAGCATAAGACATAGCTTGAGCTTCCAAATAAGTTCTTTTAATTCCTTGTATTCCTCCATCGGTTTTGTGATTAGCTTCTAAATCCGCAACGGGCACTTCCAAAGCTTTGGCTAAATCAGACATTTCAGCCCTTTTTCCAGCACCTGTATAAAATACTTTTTTAATTCTTGAAAACCCAAGCATAGCATCCATCTCCTCCAAAGTAGGAGTCAACTGAAAATCCTGAAAAGTGAAACATCTGAGCGGTGGATCATAAAACTGGATCAAAGCGGTGATTGCTTCTTCTTGAACCTTAACCTTGAGCAAGTCCAAAATATCTCCATAACGGCCTTCAAACCTGTTCAAAGCAGTTGATGACATCTTATCCCTTATATTTCTCAATTTCTTGATGTCAGGCACTGAGACGGTGAGGTGGACAATAGGCTTCTTAGCATTCATTTTTCCTGAATTTTCACCAAAAAGAATTATTATTATTTTTTTATTCTTCTTTTTTTCCTCTTTTTTTTTCACCTGTGGATAAGACATGATAAAAATATGCATATGATGTATGATGCATGCAAATTATAAAAACATAATATTATAATAATAATAATAAGCATATATTCAACATATAATCACATAGGCCCTAAGTTCATAGGTTCGACGTAACGGCTCGGGAGCCTACCCTTCCCATGGGAAAGTTCTAGAAGGTCTCATGGGATCATTCGTAGCCGCCGAGACTTTTTGTCTCTTTGGATTTTAGAACAACTCATTGGTCCATGAGGTTCGAATTTTAGGGGTTGGTTCCCAGAGAGATCAGCTAACTACCCAGTCCACCCCTCAACAAGGTCGAGCCTCGTATCAGAACTTTCCGAATATTTAACCCACTCTGAGTGGAATTATAATAAGACTCGTAGGCGATGTAATTCCCCTCTGGTCATTATTATAATCCCCACGCTTAGACTTAACAGCAGTGAAATATACCCAATAATGCAAATTATATAACAATTAACATTTAATGCAAATATGGCAAATAAATATTTGATAAAAAAACAATAAATAAATAAATAAATAATTAAAAAAATCATTACTAAAAAGATAAACCTTCCCCCAAACCCTAAACGTGGCAAGTTTGCCAAACCCTAAAATGCGCCACAAACCCTAAACCACAAACCTAAACCTAAACCCTCTCAAGCCTTAGGAGCATAATAATTCACCATATGTGTATTTCCCCAGCAGAGTCGCCAGCTGTAGCAACCTGCCTAAAAATTGAAAGGTTTAGAGTCGCCACCTATTCTGAAGGGCGAATAGGAAACCCTATGCAGATATGAGATTCAGGGTAAGTTATTATAATCAGGTTGAGGGAAGGTGTTAGGCACCCTCAACCCTTTCCTAAAGGCTAACATTGTAAAGATAGGTTTATGGCAAGAAATAAAGTTTATAGCTAATAAAATGAAAAGGGTAAAAATTAAGATTTAAAAATGAATTGAGATTTTGAGGGGGGAGACTCGCCTTGTTACCAAATGCCTACGTACCTCCTTATGGAGGATCAGAGTCCACGTAGTTCGGGGACAAGGTTGTACGCCTTATGGTTGAATTTGTGATATGAAATTGTTTTTAGAGGCTTTTTGAATAGCCTATCGTAGTTGAATTTGATTTGAAGGATGAAAGTGTTTTGAGGTTGGCGTACAACCTTGATTTAATTTGTTACTGTTAGATGCGGCGATCGATAGATTCAATCGGTATAGCTAACAGATTTATTGGCATTGCTGGTTACTCAGATCGATAGATTCGATCATCGCGGGCAGCAAATTAATTGTATTTTAATTTTTAAGTATTTTCATCTCTCGTCTAAAGCGACTGATAGTTTCAATCGGGTCGAGAAGAGAATTATTGAGGGCAAGTACATTGCGAATTAATCAGAATCGTTTTATTTCTCGTCTAATACGACCAATATATTTAGTCGGTTTGAGGAGAAATTAAGCTAAGTTGTGAAAATATATAATTAATTAATTAATTAATATTCTTTAGAAGTTTATTTAAATAATTAATTATCATTAACAAAATAGAAAAATTTAACTAACGAGTTATTAGAATAATAAAATAAATCTTGATTAATTAATTAACCACTAAATCACTAAACAAACAAGATTATTTAATTGAATTTTATTTATTTTATTAACAAGGGGGTGTATTTGGTTATTAGTTAGCAATTTTGGGGGTGTTAAAGGCTACTGGGCTGAGCCCAACTAAGTTTTGAGTCCGCTGGTTCGTGTGCAGCGCAAGTGTACGAGATGTGGTGTGCGTTCAGACATGGAGCGTTGGATTTAGATCTGACTGGATCACATGGCCTGCATGTGTTTATGATGGAGGGCGCATGGTAAGAGGCCATACGGAATCATGTTCCGTGGCACTGCCAAGTGGCCGTGATTGGCCAAATGGCGTAGATCGGACGGCTTCGGACAGGGGTAAGCTGGTGGCTCCACACGGAGCCCTCTCATTCTTCCATTTTTTTCTCTCTCTTCTTTATTCTCTCTCTCTAAACTCTCTCTTTTGTTCTTCAACAAACCCAAAAAAACCTTTAAACCACCGTTAACCACCCCTTACCGCCGTGAATCCTGCCGCGAACCACCCCTAATCCCAGAAAACCGATGAAGATCATATGATCTTCATCTTCCCAACACACCCTCTAACAACCTTTTACCCAGAAATACCAAAAAACATACGAACCCTAACAAACTCTATGAACCCTAAACCCCCAAATATAAATCCTAACCCCAATTTCGTACCAAGATTCAAACAATAATCGCTAACGGCGCATGCAAATCAAGATTCTAAGCTAAGTTTCATTTTAGAGATTACCTTATGTCTTGAGTCTCTGAATGAATTCGTCCCTCTCCTAATCTCTCTCTCTTTTCGTGTTCACAGGTACGATCGGAGATCCAAAACTTAGAGTTCGAGCTCGCGGCGGCGAAGAGTTCTTTCTGCAAAACGTCCCTCCCCTCTCTAATTCTTCTTCTTCTTCTTTTATAGTATTAGGGTTTTTTAGATTTAGGAAGATTAGATCTTCTATTAGAACTTTGATTCAGATTCGTTTTGTAATTGATTCGAAGATTAATAAGAAAATTTCTTTTATTTTGTTAAGATTTGATTATGTTTAATGTTATTGAGATTCGATTTGATTTTCGTTATGATTTGATTGTGATTCAATTCGTATGGGCCTGGGCGGAGATTGAATTAGGGTTTGTCGTTGGGGGAGGAGCGGCGGCCGCTGCTGGCTTGGGAAGGAGGTCTAGGGTTTGCAAAGGTTGGGGGTGGTGAACAGGATCCGGGTCGTTTTGACCCGGTCCAACACATAACCCGCGCGCGTACTTGGGCCTCCAGTCTTTGGCCCGCTAATGCAATGCAAATGGCCCATTAACGTTTTTTTCGTGGTTCAGACTCAATTAACAAAAAACAACATAAATCAATATATTCTATTTAATTAATAAACTAAATAATAATAAACAATGATTTTTTTTGATAACATGTTAAGTAATTTATATTAATATAAAACCTGATTAATTTTAATAAACCCAATAAAACTAATATTTATGGATTACTAATACTAACAAGTTTATGATTAATAAAAATACAAGTAGCTAATTTGTAATGAGCAAAATGGGCCTATTGGGCTCTAAACTTTTCTAAAACACACCCCTCTACTTTCTAAGAAGCAAAAGAGAATAAAGAAAACCAAAAAGCTCTTTGGATTTAGAGACTTTGCTATTTACATCGTTGCTTTATTTTAAGCCAGTTTTTTACAGGAATTGTATAGGAGAGCGAATTTAATAATAGGTATATTAAATCCTATGGCTCCTAATTTTGAACGCCCTTAATAAACTGATAGATGCAAATTATGTCAGGTAAATTTTGGGGTATGACATAATGCATTAAACATCAACAAGGGATAAACAAGGGATTCACGGTAAAACCTAGTCGTTTTTCTCATATTGAATTCAGAACAAATTTACTTTTATCATTCGTACAATCATAATTTTGTTAAATAATAATCCATGTAGATACAATCTTTATTTTTATTAATTCAAAATTATTGGTACACTTGAGTAAGTCACCAATGTTCTAAAAAGTGTTAAATATTCAACATATTATTTGGAAAAATCATTTTTTAATTCATCATTTGATGGATTATTTTTAGTTGCAAAATCACTATCCTCTTTATCATCATCGTCTGAGTGATATGAGGCTATTAAGGAGAGATTTTCTCGTTCTTCACTATCTAGATCAGGGATAAACTTAATTCATTATCTTTCCATGCTATTTAGGCTTTCTTTTGTCTCACATCCTTTTTTTCATTTGAATCCATTATTCTTTTAGAGAGATGGGCAATCGACCTTGATATGTCCTTATTTCCCACATTCAAAGCAAGTAAAATTCTAATTTGAAGAAGATCTTTCCTTTCTCTTTGAAAATTTCTTTCCTTGGCCAATTGTAACCATTTTATCTTAAGAAATTTATATAACTTCTTGAAAAGTAGTGTTATGTTTTCATCTTCATCTGAATCATCATCTTGTTCACTAATTTTCTATTCTTCTTTTAAGGAGACATTCTTATGTTTCTTGTCATGTTCTTCATGTTATTCTTATCTACCAAGTTTCAATTCATGCTCTTGTAATTTTCCAAACAATGTCGTTGGTGTCATTTTTGATAAAATCTTCTTTTCAAAAATAGCTGTTACTTTTGGTTGACATGCTCTTGATAAGGATTAAAGTACCTTTAGGTTTAACTCATCATTGATGAATTTTTTTCAAAGAACGGTCAAGTGATTTGTAAAACGCATTACAAACTCTCCCTTATGCTCTCGATTTTGATTCAAACTAAACTCTTCTATTTCTAATCCTCACCATTAACAAACAACAACAATAATAAATCTATTTGTATGAAGGAAAATTGGAGGTCTGCAGGTTTTGAATGGTGAAGGTGTTGGATCGAAAGGCTTATAGAAGATGAGGAAGCAGTTGCAATTTTTTTTAGATTTATGGAATTTAGATAATAAAAAAAAAGTTTGTGATAAGGACAAATTTTGAATAAGAAAAGAGAAGGTATAATTTTATATTAAAATTAATTTTAATTTTAGTAATAATTCAAATTAAAAGGATATTTCAATTTTGAATTAAAATTAGAATTGAAAGCAAAAATTAATATAAAATCATAAAATGATCATAAATTTGAATTAAAAAAAAGAGAATGGAATTCTAAATCTTGACTCGAAATATCGACTACTTCGCTTCGTCTCGCAAATCTCGCCTTTTCGATTCAATCCATGTCTAACACAATAAAATAAAAACAAGACATATTTTTGTAATTTTGGATTAAGGGTTAGGAAACGAAACGTGCCGAAATAGAATGATGGAAATGAACTGATCTTAAGGTACAAATTAGGGTGGAACAGTTGCACTATTTTCTCTTTTATAATATTTTATATTTCTCATGTTTACAAATAAGGTAATCACTACACTAATAAGTTTGCCAGTTTTAGTCCCGTTAACCTTAGGGCTCATTGGTGGGATGATATACCGTACGTCTTTAACCGTTAAGGATTTCATAAAGATCATGTGAATTTGTCATTTTTAAAGATTTTACTAAGTTTATATTTCTCATGTTTACAAATAAGATAATCACTGCACTGATAAGTTTGTAAGTTTTAGTCCGGTTAACCTTGAGGATCATTGGTGGGATGATATCCTGTCTTTTATTGTTAAGGACTTCATGGAGATTGTGTGAATTTGCCATCTTTAAAAATTTTACTAAGTTTTATTATTCTTGGCTATAGGCCTAGTCCTTCCAACTTTTTTAGTCTATTCAACAAAATTGTTGTGTGCTTCTATAAAGAATTATTGTGGCGTAAGGTGCCAATGTATGATATATTAGATAGTCACTATGATGTTCTTGCATCTCACTAATCTTATATGTATTAATGTTCTTCCACACAAAAAAATGGGGTCTTTATCCATATTAAAAAAATATAAACAAGTAGATTTAACATCTCTCAATATATAATTGTTAATATTAATGTTATATCTTATCATAATAATGATATAAGTTAAAAAAAAATCGTATTAAATATTAGATCAATTAAAATATCTACTAACAATAAGATTGAATTTTATTTTATTATCGATATAAAGAAAAAGCCACAATAAAATGAATTGATTTAATCTAATGAAATTGTAATAATAATATGATTATTTGTCAATAAAGTTAATTTAATTTATAAAGAATTGACTCATAGTTGCAAAGGATGCAGATTTAACTTTTGGTGTAGAACTAAGGACCTCTTTAGTGAATAATATCAAGGGGACAACTTCTCTACCATTACAAAAAGTTAGATAGTGTACCTTCAATCAATCACAAGATTCTATTTAATTACTTATAAAATAATACAATCGTTATTTCTAAAACAATTTACCCTGAAGATAATTCTACCCTAATTTTTGAGTTAGGTAGATAAGAATTCACCTAATATTAAATACCTCACTCTTTAAACATTGAGGCCCGTACGTCCTCTAGTGAGCTATGGAATCAACTCACTTATTTTTTTTTGTTAACCAACAAAATCACTGTCTAATTATTCGTTTCCTCATACATGATTAGATTTAGAATCTCCATTTTTTTCTTCAACATACTCCAAGTCTCCATTATACCCATTAATCAAGAAATTGGAACAGTTCTTCTTGATACCATGATCAAACAAGTTTCTGAACTCACCATTCGGACCTTTAAGGTAGCTATATCGCTTTCTATTTAACCGTTCATTTGTTGTAATATTGCTTGATATCTGACTGATATGCTTAACTGTGATAACCAACATTGGTAAGAAGATGAAAAAACTAGCAACTAGAAATGAAACGGCACCAATGTGATTTTTACCAACATATTTAATCCATGACCAGAATGAAGAAGGAGCAAGTGGATGAGTTCGTAGTCTTGTAAGACAAACTCCACCAGTAACCAAGATTGATGAAACTTCAAGAACAAGAAAAGCAAAAAAATCTCGTAAGTTCTTCTTTCCAATGCAATTGGATACACAAATACAATGATGATCAAATTTCTCCACACACAAATTACAACGAGGACAATGTTTTGCACGAAGAGGCCTCACAATCTTGCACGTTGAACAAAGTTGAGGCCAATTTCCAGCTAGCAAAAAAGACTCATTGTCTTTCATATTATGAATACCATGCCCAATATTTTTTTTGATATAACCTGGATCCTTTATTCTACATCTATATAACATCATAAATCCAGCAATATTAAGTAGTACTCCAGACCATGCAAAATATCTAGTTGCACCCATCAGTCTTGGCATTCTTTTTGCCAAGATAATAGAGTGGATATATGTGGCGAGTAACACAAAGTTTAAGCACCCAACACCTTCTTTTACTTTCTTTTCCCAAAGGCGGTTAGAGTCCTTAAATTTTTTTTCAATTCTTAAGAAAGTTTCAAGTAAAGAAGCAGTGTGTTTGTGATTCATAGTACAAGCAAGTTGTATTGGGTTAAGGCCGTTATTGTCAATCATTTCCATATCTTTATTATTTCCTCCGTGCTTTACTAACGCAACACAAGACTCACATTTACCATTAATAGCAGCCAAATGTAGAGGAGTGCGACCTTCTTTATCTTGACGTTGACGATGTGCATCTAGAAATAATAGAAGATGTACACAATCAACGAAACCTTTGAAAGCAGCCCAATGCAAAGGTGTTCTTCCATCATTATCAGGAACATCAAGTTCAGCATTCCATTTTGAAACAATATGATAAAGGAAACGTGTTTGACCGTATTGAGTAGCAACATGTGTTATTTGAAACCCATATGTGTCAGGTAAATTTAATTGAGCACCCTTTTGAAGTAAAAGCTCTGCAACCTCAATACAACCATGAACTGCACTCCAATGCAATGCTGTTTGGCCAAAATGATCTCTTGCATTTATATCTCCACCATGGTCAATAATGTATTGAGCAACAACAGACTGGTTATTCAAAGCCGCCCACTGAAGCGCATAGTAACCAGAACAATCAGGCTCGGTAAGTAGATAACCTTCTTGCTCCACCAATCTACGTAAATTCCCCAAATCCCCATTACAAACCACATAATGAACATCGTTACATAAGTTCTTTTTGGCGACTTCATCATCAGAAGATGGCGGTGACAATGTTTTACCATTAGATTGAACATCATCCACAACATCAATATTGGAGGACATATCTGTGTAACATACCAATTAAGAATGTCAATAACAATAATGATATTAACACACCTTTTTATTTTATATCCATTTTGTTAATCACATGGGTAGAAAATAAGGGTTTAAGATTTTTTTTTTGTTTATCACCACCGGTATAGTTCGATTCGGGGGTCAGTTCTGACATCAAGTGATTCCAACCCCCTCCGATCGCAGATGAATAGAGAAGTATTGGCAATGGTAAAGTTTATTTAAACTATTTGTGTTAGGTTTAAAGATGAATAAAATAAGTATATTAATATCAATAATCTACTGAATGATAAACTATTTAATTTTTCATTATGTTAGTTTAAAACTTAATACCAATAAACTAAAATATTTTTAAGGCTAATCAATCTTAATAAAAAGATTATAAACTATTTAAAAATTAACTATAATTATTATTTTTTATCTCTAAATTTAAATATTTGATTTATTTAAATTCGTTGATAGAGTAATATGTTAACATCTTCATTTAATAGAAGTTAAACTCTATAAATAATAAAGATAAAAAGTTATAGGTTACTTCACCATAAGTTATTGTCATGTCCACATTGTTGGAGAAGTTGTTTTCATTGATTTCACCAATAGAAGAGGACAATGTTGATTGTTGATCCTCTAATAGAACCTCCTCCATAAACGTGATCTCAGGAGAAGTAGCTAGGTGACAACAAAGTGAGAAAGAAAATCAATAAATCTTATATTAAACGAAAATAAGACATATGACTTGAGAAAAAATATTATAAATCAAATATGTAATAAGAGATATAATAGCAAAAGTAAGTAACCAAATCAAAGTGAATTAAAATGTATTATAATAAACTTACCATATTCCTTTACCACATATTTAGATTTGATTAGTTCATTTAAATGTGGATCATCTTTGTGAGACTCCTTGTTCTTAGACTTTCCCTAAAACATAAATGAAATCCAGAAAAGCATAATCAATCAATATAATCATAAAATAGAAAATTCACCTTAAAGTGAATAATATTAACTATTAATTATATAATTAAAATCTACCTTAGCATGGGAAGAAAAAAATCTCACGCGATTGCGAACAATTTTGGGGTTGCCATATAAATGTGAATGCGAATATGGCATGATCACATTATGAGATTTGAGGGTGGAATTCGAAAGCGAATGATGAGGAAGATGACTGTAACATCTTTGTAATTGGAAGTATGTTGTTTTTAGATTAGAATTTCTAATTCGATGCCAAAATGCCATTATATCAAAGAATCAAACAGGTTGGATGAACTGTAATTGAGGTTAGTGTGTTTTTTTTGCAATTAGAAAGAAAAAGGAACAAAGACAAACTCACATTGTTGTATGATAGTGATTGTGTTTTGATCTTTGTGACTCACTTGTTAAGATGCGATCAAATTTAAATTAGAAACAAAATTACGAGATCCATTCTTTTAGCTATTGATCTCTCACTCAACAAAAAAAAACTAATAGTCCAAGTCATTAGGTGATTTGTCATTCAGATGTAAATTTTAAAGATTTTAAGATTTTATTAAATATTTTTCAATGGTTAGATTTGTCGATAGATAGGTTACTAATAGTATTACTATTTGTTCTCCTTCTCGAAGTTATAAAAAATATTTGTGATTAATTACAGTGAAAAGAAAGTTGAGATTTTGAATTTTTGTATAGTAACACAATTTCATTATCATTTAAAAATCTTAAACATTCACATATTTAATATTACTGTAGCACATGTAATTTTATTTCGCTTAATAACTTTTAATCAGATAAGTATTTTATAAGACTCATTATTTTATTAAAAATATATATTATATAAATGACATTTATTATTTTTTATGAATAAAACTTATTTAATATGTCATATAAATACATAAAGTGTTGTTTCATTTAGATAACAATACTTCAACTAGTCTGAAATTTAAGCTTGGCTTGTAGAATAATGTGTATTTGAATTTAGAGTGGTCTTTAAATTTTACATTAGGGTTCTAAAGTTTAAAGGTACTATAATCTCCTTTAAGTACATATATTAGAAGATTTTGCATGTTTTTGTCATATGAAAATCCATAAAGGTAGGTCAGAACTGATTTATTGTGTCCCTAAAGCGTGTTCATCTAGTCTGCTTTGCTTCCTTTAACTTGGGTAATATGATTTTCTATGGATTTGATTTAACCTAGATCAGAAGATAGTGTCGCAAGCGTACAATTCTTTCAATGTAGTAGAAAAAGTATCGTTCCGCTGAACACTATTTGGACTATTGATTTTATATATTTGATGATTAGCTGAAACGATGATAAATTGGTTTCATATATTTTGATTGATTTAAAATTTTATAAATGATAAACTCGGGACTGTGATTTTCGATTATGATTTACTCATGTAAATTTATCGTTTTTCATTATGTTATGAGAATTCATGTTTTGTAGAAATAAAATAGATAAAAAAGGATCATATCTTATTTTAGAGCATTTGATTGTGTCTCGAACCAATGAATCACCTTCTTTTGTATCGTTTTCCATTCGTTCAGGATCGTTTAAGCAAAGCTACTTTTTAAAAGAGTTTACTCAATCAAACCAGAGACACTTTCATGCCATGATTTAATATTCAGGCCTTTGTAACTCGAATATGAGTCCTACCTTATTAGTGTATTGATTGATATCTTACTGTATATATCGCTACAAAAGTATAAAAATAATAAGTCTTAAAAATTCCGATAACATCATATTTTCTCATAACAACATTTGAATTAAAAGCCTACACGAGGTTTTTCGTTTAGACAGTCCTCATGATCTGAAGTTTACGATGAGACTACTAGCACATAATGAAAGAGATCGCAAACATAATTATAGATATATGAAAAAATATTTATATGCGAGAAAAAATCGGATTGAATAAAATATTTGTATATATGAAAAAAAACAAACTCTTTTGATTAAACAATTTTAAATTTTTTCTTTTTATTTACATTTTAGAAACAAATGCGCGTAACATTCGAATAAACTCTTTTGATTAAACAATTTAATAAGTGTTTTTAAATTTTTTTAATCAATTTAATATTTTTGTTTATACATTAAAACTTCTATATTTAATTTGATAAAAAAAACCTTTTTTTTACTTAATACTATATTTATTTGATAAACCCGGTCCAACCCACACTAGAACCACGGGTTTCCCACTAGTTCCTTAAAAAACAAAAGCAACAAAAAAAATTCAAACTAACAACACCGTATAAAAGGTTTAACATATCAGAACCACGGGTTTCCCACTAGTTCCTTAAAAAATAAAAGCAACAAAAAAAATTCAAACTAACAACACCGTATAAAAGGTTTAACATATGAAAAAGAAATTAATCTAAAATTCACTGAGCCTAAGAAATATTTCGTCTCTCTTGATATCCAGCAAGAAAAAAATTCATTGCATAAGTGTCACGGAATATTGTCCACTCGATAGCATATTAAGCTTCTCTAATAGGTTTAGAACTTACACCGACATCAATACTCAATTAATTCAAGACAGATTGCAACTCTGGCATAAAATGTCAAAACAATTTGTATATCACGCACAAATAAAGGATAGCCTTAGAAGAGCTTATCCACAATCAAACCCAAAATTGTATCATGGGATTACACTATAGATTTCCAGGAAAATAACAGCATGACAAGTAACAAAATGCAATAGTTTTAAACACTAACAAAGTAGAACAGTGTGTTTGGTTTGCTTGTATCTTTCCATCTAGTTTCATGTTTTCAAGAACTTCTTAGGGAAATGTTGATATGCAAAATCTTGAAAATAGCAAACAAAGTAGCATTTTTATGGTTGAGTAAAACATTTCAACTAAAAAAGAAAACAAAGAATAAACCGAAGTAGACTTCAACGAAATACAAAGATTTCAATAGATCAGCATCATCAAGGAGATTCAATAGGGTGCAGTGAGCGGCAGATTTTACCAAATGAAACATCTATCGACAATCTATCGACAAATGTGTAACAGTAACAAATGAAAAAAAAGCCAATAAATGAAACAACAGAAAAACGAAATCGCATGAGTCAATGAGGCTATTATGACCGTAATGCACATTACAAGTTGGTCATAATGGCCATTGCGTCATTCCAAAATTTGCAAAATTAGAAATTTATGTCCCTAGCGTCAATACGACATTACGACCACATATTAGTGCCCTCTATCATGTCCCAAAATTGCTTCATTCGTGCTTAGGATTCTCGACATCTTCATACATCTTCTTGGATTAGCTTTTCTTTCATTTAAATGTGGCTTTGAACTTTCAATTATATTCATAAATAAATAAAAAAGAAAATGAAAGTAAAACAAAAACAAAATGGAACAAAAATAGATAATACATGATAGACTAAAGAACTGAAAGACAATAAAAAACATAACTTATCAAGCTCCTCTATGATTGAACCATTGTTTGTCCTAAAGCAACCTACTCATATAAAAAGTATATGGATACCACAATTTTTAGAAGAATTTGAATACATGCATGGAAACTTTATTCAAAATCCACACACACACATATAGTTTTTTGGGTTAATAAGTATTCTCCCCTATCATATGGGTGACGTTTGAAACATCCCTATGTAAAAAAACAAGATTTCATTTTTAATATTTTTAAGATTCTCTTTTTTGCTCCCTTTTGAAACACAATCAGCATAATCTATGGTGTGACAATATTTTTTTTTTATTGTTGTGGATAACTTATTTGACTTTTTTATATTATTTTTCATTTTTTAAATTCAGATTGACTTTTTCATTATTATTTTATTATTTGGGTCCCAAGATGGTTTAAAACCTCTAGGCTGTGTGTGTTTGTTGGTTCAAACTCTATTGACACCAATTTTTTGAATTTTGGCATTTAGCATTTAACACCTAAACCATAAAATAGTAATAAGAAATCCAACTTGGACTTAAAAATAATTTAAAAATTCAACTAAACCATCACATCAATAAAAAATTAAAAATTGTCACGACATAGATTATAGTGACTGGATTTTAAGAGGGACCAAAACAAGAAAATTTTTGAAATGTTAAGGACAAAATTTTGATTTTTTTTAGTGAGGTTTTTCAAAGGTAGCCCTATGGTAAGCGAAAATAGCTATTAACCCTATATTTATAGGAACCGAATCAACTTTTGAAAAGGATAATCGGGTGAGAATAATCATACTCATTCAGTTTGACCTCCTATTATTATTTATAGGCATCGTAGATCAACTGACTTTTGAATTGAATAATCGAGTGAGGGTTACCTTACTTAGTAAGTTTAGTTGCATTTAATTGTCTTTATTTATATTTTTGTTATTTAGCTCAAGACTGGTCAAACATATTCACACAAACAATAGAGTTCTAATTTTACAATGTCAATTTATATCATTCATGTTTCAATCAGAAATTTGTTTAGAAAAAGAGTTACCGATCATGTTCTAGAAAATAAAACAAAATCTAATCGAAGGATACTAGTTGTTAGAATAATAATGAGTGACTAAAAAATTCTAACCTTGGATTTTATTATGAAAATGTAATATTTACAATACAAGTACACGCGATTCTTATTCTAATTCAATAAAACTCAGCGGGATTTCAAAGATAGAAAAGTGTAGCAATTTATTCAATAGAAATAACATGCTTATAAAATAAACTAATGAAAAACAACAATAACAACATAAAATTCCCTCATGCTTAAGCTAAACATTATCACTAATGTAAAAGTAATATGCAAAAAGAAGGAAGAGAAAAACTTACAGAATTATAAATGCAGAGTGAATTTCCCCTAGGAGACATGAAAATTGAAAAGAGGTTTTTCTCCATTCTTGTTTCCATCTGAGGTTTTCTTCACGTACTAATATTTTGTTGGAACAAAATTGGTTTATACCATATCCCTTAGATTAGATAGACTAATGTGTGTTCAAGTGTGCGGGTATAAATATCAATATACTGATTGAAAGTTAGTTTTAAAATTGCATTGAACATTGTAAGAGAAGCTTTCAACAGGCAGATTCTGAAGATCAGACTCTGAAAAATCAACTTGTGATTAAGTCATCTTCTAATGATCATAACCTGAAGTCTCCAAACTTTAAATAAGCCAACCTCTGAAGAGTCAGAGTCTAAAGGATTAGAAGCCAAGATTGAGTCTCCAAAGGACCAGAACTTAAACCCAACCAAAGCTCAAAGATCGAGGAATTCTTGACACGTTGCTATCAGACTTTGAGGTTGATTTGTCATGTTATAGTCACGTGATAACTCAGTAGAAAATTACAGAAGCTGGAGTTTTACAACTAATAGTTCCTTTTGTATAAAAGGAAGTTTGAACGAGGTTGCAACGACATTATCCTTTTGAGGAAGCTTTGCAACAGATCTGTTGATGCTTATCTCCAATGACTCTCTTGTGCTTGAAGATCTTTTCCAATGAATCTTTCATGGAACTCCATAAAAGGGGTTGAAGATTTGGATAAAAATACCACATTGCGTCTTGACAAGAAAAAGAGAAGTTACTCTGTCAAAAAAAAAAGAAAGAGCACAAACTAACTTAGAACTTCTTACCAATTATATATTCTTAGAATTTCTTAAGTCTTATAGTTTTTGTGTTGTAATTACACCTCTAATTGTATATCAAATGTAACTATCAAACTCTCATCTATTATTTATCTACTAGATAGATTTTTATAAGTCTCTTGCTTGTATGCTTGAGCAATTAGAAGTCTCTTGCCTGTGTGCTTGAGTAGTGAAGTCCCTCGCTTGTGTGCTTGAGCATTGGAAGTCCTTTACTTGTGTGTTAGGGAATTTGAACTCTCCTTCCTGCATGTTTGAGAAATCATAACTCTCTTACTTGTGTGCTTGAGCATTGAAGTCTCTTGCTTATGTGCTTGAGCATTGGAGTTTTTTACGTGTGTCTCTTGCATGTGTGCTTGAGCAAGCTGTAATCAAATTTTGGTTATAGTGGAAATTCCTTGAAAGTGCAAGGGGACTGGACGACTCCTGAGTTGTAGGAGGACCCATAATAACTTCTTGTGTGTTGTCTTGCTCTTTTATTTACTTATGTTCATTAATATTATGTTGCTATCTATCAGACTCTGAATCAGATATTGATTCATCTGAATCAGAATCTGATAACAGATTTCAATAAGTAAAAGAAGAAAAAGTTAACACAATTCAAACCACTTCTTATGTTTTTCTCACCTTCATACTTTTTTCTTGGGGGTATTACGGGTTGGCCGTAATTACCATTGTTTCTAGGTGATTTTCTTCAATTTTTTATTTACTGTGCAAGTTTTTCTTTATTTCTACAAAAATAAACAAACACACAAGAAAATTAAATCAAACACACATGTGGGTTACCTCATATGTTGTGCTTCTAAGCCACACCTCAGCTACGCCATACTAGGCTTGGGAGCCCCCATGACGTTACTATATTCACGGTCCACAAACATATAAAGTTCAAAGTGTGAAACCCAATGGAAGAAAATGACTTTATGATTTTCATACCCTAGTGACGTCAAACACGTGAAGTTAGGGGTAAAATATCATATCCACGGCTGTAAACCAAAGGAAGTTTCTAAGACCTCAGAAACAAGCATGAAACTACTTTAGAGTGACATCTAATATGGGAAAATGATTGAAGAATGACTGTTAAATGACATAACAAACTATACCTTGATATCTGTATATCTTAACAAAGATTTCACATGTGAAATTCTAGGTCTCCAAAAACCCTAGCAAGTCCCTATATAAGGAGCCATGAACGTAAAACCAAAATATACATAATTTTCTAACCTAAATGTCTCTCACAACCGATAGTCACTAACTTTGGAGTGTTTGAAAGTACCACCCCTCCTACTCAAACTCGCGGACCATAAATAGCTTCGCTATCTAGAGTTATATATATTTGACTAACTTCACAACTAAGTGAATGATTCCTTATCAGAAGGATCAAGTAGAAAGTTACGGGCTTAACTTTTTTATAAATAGAATTTAGATTTAATATAGAAGTTTTTTTTATCAAATTTGACTTGATTTATATATTAAAAAAGGCCTCACTCTAAATAGAATTTTATGTTTAATATGTTGCATGATCAATTTATTTTAATTTTTTATAAATAGAATTTAGATTTAATACATTTTAAAGGTCTCACTTTAAAATTTGTTTTAGACCTTTAAGCAGGTTGGGTCGGTCCTGTAACTTATAATACCATATAACTATGGTACAAGTTATCAAATAAAAGATATATACCGAAATACTTGATTGTAAGTTATTTGATAAACACTAATATATACCAAAAAATTTGATTCAAAGTAATCCGATGAGAAAAAAATATGTACTGAGACACTGAAAATTAAATAAACGTATAAAGTAATGTAGAGGTTACAATTTCATCAATTTTCAAAAAGTTAAATAAGAGTATAAATGGAAAGGTAAATAATTGGTATGCAAAAAAGATATAGTTGAGATTTTTTAAAAATTGTAGGGCAGAGAATTGTGTGTGGAGGTGTGTGATAAAATTTTCCTCTTGTATATAGAACCACCCGAAAGGTAATGCAGCTCAAGCCCCCCAAGCCCCCCTCCCTGCCTTATATTAAAAGGAAGTATAATTTTTTTTTTAAAGTGAGGCCTTTAAAATGTATTAAATTTAAATATAACCAAAAATATATATTTCAAATTTTATGTTTTAATATGTTGCATGATCAATTTATTTTAATTTTTTATAAATAATATTTTTTAATTTATTTTTATAAATATTTTTTATTTTCAATTTGATTTATGTCCTATCAATATGTTGGGTCGGTCATGCTTATATCTATATTTAGGGGTGTTTAATTTCAAACAGATCCAAATAAAAATTGCAAATCAGTATAAAAAAAATAGAAAACCGCAAAAAAATAAAAATTTATTGGATGTGTTTGAATGTTATTTTGTGAAAACCGCTCGATTTATATCAAATTTCGAATTGATTTTCAAAATCGATCCAAACCAAACCGAACTATATATATATATATATATATATATATATATATATATATATATATATATATATATATATAACTTCAGATTTAATTAACGTTTAAGATTTAAAAATTCCATAGAAAGATCACCCTACTGAATTATTTACTACTATGTTTTTTATTTAAAAACTCCATAAAACAATATTCTTACCAAAAATACTTTTATTTTATAATTAAATTGTTATAAAAATATTGTTAAAATATTTTTGACATACATACTTAATATTTAGTTAGAATATGATTATAAAAATATTTAAATTTGTAATACCCCGACTCTCCGACACCGGTAATTATCATTTAATTTGGTTAATTGGTAATTATCATTTAAATCCTAATACTTAAGAATCAGAAGAAACGTCACAAAACGGGAAATTTTGCACACTAACGTAACCATACGCGTACAACTAGACCATACGCGTATACCCCCTTGCCCATACGCGTATCATACGCGTATCACCAGAATCAAATTTGCACTAAAAACTCCCCCATACGCGTATCACATCCTCATACGCGTATGACCTCTCTTCCATACGCGTACCATACGCGTTCCACCAGAAGGTTGCACTATGCTGGGACAGGGCTGCGTATCATACGCGTATAGCCCCCTGGGTTTGTCCCTCATACGCGTATGGCCCCAACCCATACGCATATCATACGCAAACTGATAGAAAAAATGTCTTTCCAAGTCTGCACTCGCACCAGTTCGTTCTCACTCGTTTTCATCACTTCTAGTCTGCGATTTCAGGTCCAAAACATCATATTTTCACCTATTAACTCACACCATTCATCTAGATTCATTAACCTGTTATGCTACATCAATTTTACATGATAATAACTCAATTCCTACTCATCAAATTGGACAGTTTTACATTCAGATTCAGTTCCTCTTATGAACATAGCAACAACTCAACCAACATCCAAATCCACACTATAATTCATCAATTCAAAACAGAATTTCATCCAGAAATCATACAATATCATTATTCAAGAAAAGGACATACAAATCAAATCAATTCATACATCAAGAATAAATCAAATTGGTCAATTATGAACCTAAAGAGGGGAAGGAACCCTCACTACCCTCTCATGTTGTAATCACCATTTAAAGAACCCATTCTCCCCCTTACCTTAGAATTGAGCTTTGATCCTTCAACAATGGTGGAAGTCTTCCTTCTCTCTTGCCCTAGCCTCTTTCTCTGTTTCTACGTTCTTCACAACTTTGCCAAAAGAATTATTCCTTCTAATTTTTCTTTATTTTTATTAATCTCTTACTAATCCTTAATTTTTCTAATGGGCTTACTACACACCCTCTCAATTACTAATCACCTACTTGGCCCAAATAATTAATTAACCATTTTACTACATTATAGTTAATTACTAAACTAATATAATAATAATTAAAATAACAGTTTAAGCACCAAATACACCAAATAACTGCGTAATAAAATAAATATCGAAAACGGGGCGTTACAACTCTCCCCCACTTACAATATTTTCGTCCTCGAAAATCTTACCTCGCTCAAACAACTCGGGGTAGGATTCCTTCATCTTGCTCTCCATTTCCCACGTCATGCTTTCTCCGGTAGTCCCCGTCAAGACTACTTTCACCAACGGGATATCTTTACCTCTCATGGACTTTATCTCACGATCTATAATCCGAATCGGCATCGTCTCTACTGTAAGATTCTCTCTCACTTGCACATCATCCAGATGAATCACGTGAGATGGGTCTGGAACATACTTCCGAAGTTGTGACACATGAAACACATCGTGTAGATTTGACAGGTTAGGCGGTAATGCCACCCTATAAGTAACGGTCCCAACTCTCTCCGTAATTTGATAAGAACCAATAAATCGTTGAGTCAACTTCTTAGACTTCAGGGCACGACCAACACCAGTCACAGGCGTGACTCTTAGAAACACATGGTCACCCGATTCAAATTCTGACTCCTTCCTTCGCTTATCATGATATCTTTTCTGTCTACTCTGTGAAGCCTTCATCTTTTCCCGGATTAACTTTACCTTATCTGTAGTTTCTCGTATGATTTCCGGTCCAAGTACTACGCCTTCGCCGGATTCGTGCCAACATAGCGGAGTTCTACACCTCCGACCGTATAACGCTTCAAAAGGTGACATCCCTATTGTCATGCCCTCGGTTTTTTACCGTACCTCTCGTGTGAGAGATACACGATGTAACACCCTATTTTTATTAGATTTTAGTTAATTAGGATTATTTGATAATTGGTATTGTTTGTGTGTTTATTTAATTATTGTTTGAGTAATAATTATTTGATTTTGTGGTAATATGTTATTTACCTAATTAATAATGGTAGAATTTTATTTGAAATTAGTTAAATGGGCTTAGTTGAGTGAGAAAGAGTATTAGGTGGGTTAAGCCCAAATGAGATAATGAGAGTTAGAAGAGAATTTTATGAGTTAACCTAAATTAGATAGAAAGATAGAAAGAAAAGTAGAGAAGAGAAAAGAGGCAAAAGAGTAGAAGAGAGAAGAGAAGAGGATTGTAGATTCTTGAAGTTAGAAGGAGAAATTCAAGAGGTAAGGGTTTGAATACAAGTTCTTATAGACTATATGATTGGGTAATGTGTGTGTAATACGGTGAACTGACTTTTTATTAATCGGAATGTCGCGGTAAGCAAGAGTCGCCACCGACTTTTATTTTATCCAAACAATATTCGGAAAGGCAAAAAGAAACAGAAAAAAAACCTTTTTTAAAGAAATCTAAGTTCGGGGGGTAATTTATGCAAAGGGAAGGTGTAAGGCACCCTTTACATCCATGGTTTTCCATGGGCTCTTAATTGCTTTGCTTGCTCGTTTGTTTAGAAAATGTAGATGAAAGAGATAGGGACTTTAGCTCGTAAATGAGCGTAGCCCTTTTGAAAAATTATGAGAAAGAATATAATGAAAGTTTGAGCATTGCAAGGCAATTAGGGGCAATTACCTTAAACTCAGATGATAGGTCTCTTTTTAGCCTTTCAGAATGAAAGGGTCTATCCTTGCCATAAGAGGGCAGGAAGCCTTTCGTTTGGAGGTTGAAGGGTCGTCGAAGCATCCTTCGCCATAAGACTGTCCCATGCCATAGAAGGGCAGGTAGTCTAAGGCAAGGATCAGAATAAGCCTTATTCGTAGGCAGCCAGAAGATACCTCAGCCTTTTTCCGTAGGCAACTTCCGAGGGTCGAGGTCATATTGTGTATCGAAGGCAGCATCATTTAGGGTCGTATGACCTTTAATTATCGAGGCAGCATGGCTGAGGTATCCTCGTATTCGAGGGACTTGGCTTATTCTGCAAAAAACACAAGGCAATAGGCAACAAGGCAACAGGCAACAAGGCAACAGGCAACAAGGCAACAGGCAACAAAGAGGGTTACCCAAAAGCGTGCGTGTGTGCACCAATCACGTGATTATATTCAATTATATTATCTTGTAAATTAGCGATTCTAAATTCAATTCATGGTTGCCACTCCTTATTTTACTAACCACGCATTTAAATAGTATAATCAAAACAGATATGGGGGAGGGAAATTGTAACCAGCGGATCCCTTAATAGGGTTTGACACAAGTAATAATTAAACAGAAAAATAAAAGGTTAGGGTTTAGGGTTACCAAACTCGTGGCTTTGGCAATTTGACAAACCCTGGAAAAGGCAAACAAAATAGGGTGAGTGTATGGCTAATTCGAGGGCGAACAAGATTAACCCTAAAATAAAGAATAGATAAATTTAAAATAATAACATAGGCAAAGGTACTTAGCTCGGATTTGATCTGATATGGTTGATAGGACGCCTTTAAGGTTAACCCTGAAAAGAGACAAAGCAGAAAAAAAAATGAAAGCGACACAAACCCTAATTTAAAAGATAAATCAAATATAATTTAAATTAAACTAAATAAAATTACTTAACTTCGGGTTTTCTGAAGACGCGTGATCGGGAGAAATCATGTTGCTAACCCTGAAAAAAGCACAGAAAAGAAAACATTCAGTGTAGGGCATGATCTCCGTGAACCCTGATTAGGGTACGAAATTAAATAAGAGAAAATAGATGATTTAATTAATTATTGGTCTCGCGACCTAATTAATTAAATCAGAAAATTAAAACGAATACGAAAATATTTTTTGGAATTTTTTCGGAGTTTAAATAAAACAATTATGATTTTCTAAAGATTTAAAGGTAAATTAAAATAAATAAATAAAGTCATTTAAATAAATATAAAAAGGAAACAAGTATATATGAATTTATTAATTAAAAAATAAATAAATAGATTAAATAATAAAATAAACATGTAAAAAATATTATATAATTTTTATATAGTTTTTATATATTAAGAATAACTTTTATTAAAAAAAACAAAGTGTAAATATATAAAAATAAAAACAAAAGGCTGTATAATTAAAAATAAAAAAAATTTGCAAAATACTTAGCTTGTGATTCAGTGTGGCGCGGGCGTATGGGTTTTTGATGCACCTGCGGCTTTGCGTGCGTCAGATCTGATGAGAGGACGATCAGGTGGCTGAGAGCGTGAGGTTGCATCGCGCTCTCGTGGACAAGCGCATATCGGATCTGTTTGTCCACTAATAGAAGACGCGCCAAAAAGAAGAGTCAAAGGGGCCAATCGCGTCGTGCCAGCTCGTCATCTTCTTCCTCCCTTAGTTCAGAATCTCAACTACGAATTTTGCTACGGTTTTGCTACTAAGAATTCGTAGCAGAATCCATGGTTCTTGCACCTGCGTGGTCTAGGGATGACGATTCTGAGCGTGAGACGACTTGTTGATTATCCAATCCGGTTCAATGATCTCCAAGGAAGGTATTTGAACCCTTAAATCTTCTTGAATCGCTGTCTATCTCCAAAACCGAATTCCAATTTGCTTGAGTTTTTGGAAGCTTTATTATGATTCTTGCCGGCCAAAAATCCCCCTCTAGGGTTTGTGAATGATCTCTATATGTAGAGGAGTCTGCTTGGATCTCAAGCAAGGGAAAATATTGTGCCTTGAATGATAATTGAAAGCAAAAATATTTGATTTGATCATTGATAGAAAAATCAAATATTTTGATTCAAAACTTGCCATATTTGGTCTTGCACGAATTTGGTCAGTATTGTAGGATGACTTGGACCTCAAGATTTAGCCAAAAACAATCTTTGCATTAAAGAATTGATTTTTCACATTTTATTTTAATTAAATCATGAATTAAATGGATTAAATTCAAAAAATAATTAATAAAATAGTAAAAATAATATGGCTTTTGTAATCATCACGTGTATGGGTTTAGGATATGATTAGAATCAAATGAATGCAAGCCCACTTGGACATATTTTGAGTTTTGAGATTTTTCCTCTCTTATACACCCTTGAAAATAGGTGAACTTGCACATCATGCCATTTCTTCATATCTCCATATTTTTTCAAGCTTGTAGACTTTTTGAAAACCTTAAAGAGTCCTCTAACCAGTGTCTTTGGTCTTCTATCAAAATTATTTTCTATGCTCATCTTATGTCCTTTTGAAAAAAATGTCTTTTTGTTGACTTTTGAAAAGGACCTATAATGTATGAAGCCATATCTCTTAAACCATTGACCTATGAGCTCTGATTCTTGGACCATTAGATAGAGGAATGAATTCCCTTTAAAATAAGCTTTGGTGGGAATTTTTCTGATGAAGTATGAATATTTGGTGAATTTTCAAAGTTTGGTTGACTTTTTTCAGTTTATGCCCAAAATAGTAACTTTTGACTTTTGACTTTTCTGATCTTTCCTTGTATCATCATGATCAACCCTTGATCAAATGATGATTTTAGGGTTAAGAGGATGTTGCTGACCAAATATCTTGAATTTTGACAGTGTATTGACTTGAAATGACCATTTTGCCCTTGAGAATCGACTATTGACCTAATCAAGGTTTGAGGGACTCAACTTGCCCTGATTAGCTTGAAACCTTACATGGGGATTCTTTGGGATGTTGGTGACCCTATGGAACCACCTTGAGCCATTGATTCAATGATTTTCTTTTGCCTGACCTAAATCCTAGTTCAGGGCCTTGTGTGGGAGAGTGTGTCTATGAGCTTTTGCATATGGACTTGAAGCTTGAATAAGAGAAATACTGTGGGCAAATTTTGGGGTATGACAGCTGCCCCTGTTCAATTATCTTAAACCTGAAGATGTAGAGTGGTTTGTGTGCCAGTCGGTATCTGAAGGTGGAAGATGATTGAACACCAGAATACCAAGAAATTTGCCCTATTTGAAGTAGGGACTTTTATCGGAGATGGGCTTGTAGATGCCATCTGGTAGTTGTTGGAGTATGGATTGTTGCAAAATTTCTGCTTTTGTTGTCTTCTTCTTTTTTTTTGAATGTTGAGGAACCGTCAAAGGTATCGACTCAAATCTGTGTTGGGTTATTTAAGGAACCGTCAAAGGTATCGACTTAAATTTGTGTTGGGTTATTTAAGGAACCGTCAAAGGTATCGACTTAAATTTGAAGCATATTGTTGAGGCACCGTCAAAGGTATCGACTCAGATATGCAGACAGATTGTATAAGGAACCGTCAAAGGTGTCGACTTATATCTGAAATGTGTTGTTAAGGAACCGTCAAAGGTGTCGACTTAACTCTTGATGTGGGTTGTTAAGGAACCGTCAAAGGTATCGACTTAACTCTGAAGCATATCATTGAGGCACCGTCAAAGGTATCGACTCAGATATGTAGATAGATTGTATAAGGAGCCGTCAAAGGTATCGACTTATATCTGAAATGTGTCGTTAAGGAACCGTCAAAGGTGTCGACTTAACTCTTGATGTATTAAGGAACCTGTTAGGTGCCAAATTGTGTTTATATTTAGTTTAATTAATGGCACCTTTCGACCGTTTTTATCGGATATTCGTACAATTCCCTGAAGTTTTAGATAATTATTTATAGTTTATAATATTAAGCTTTCATTTTATGTTAATATGTGTTTTAGTTATGATTTTGTAGGTTTTAGCCAATTTTGGGGAAGTTTGGAGCTTGTTTTGAGCTTTGCAAGAGAGTGCCTGGCAGAAGTAAGCGCGCGTCGCGCGGAGATGTGGGCGCGTCGCGCCCTGGGCAAGATATTTTGGAGCTTCAAAGCAGAGAGTTGCGCGCGTCACGCGCATGGGCGGTTTAAATTTCTTAAGTGTATTGGCGCGAAGCGCGCTGGAGGGCGCGACGCGCCCTGGACAGAATTCAGAAATGCTATATAAAGGGGTTTTCAGATATTTTGTGTTGGTTGGTTGATCTTGAGAGCTAAAGAACACTTGTGCACTGTAGCAAACAAAGAATCGAAGATTGGAAGCTTTGATCGTCGATTAATCGCCTTTGATGCTTGTTGATCTTCATCCTTTACTTCTTGAGCAAGCTACCATTTTCATGGATAGCTAAATCTCTTTTGTATCAAGATAAGATGTAATCTTCCTAGCCTTTTGTAGGTTTTTCTTGTGAATATATGTGTATGAACAAGTGATGATCAATATAGATGGTTTAGTTTGTTTATTAAAGCTTTTTCTTTGGTATAAGTGTTTGAGACATCAATATTTGTATCTAGATCTAACTTTATCATCTATCAAACTATAAATTGCAGACATGGATTTAGCGTTTGATGTTTACTTAGTATCGGTTTTAAAACGTTATTTGTATTGTTTAAACGGTGGAGAAATCGTCGGTTAAACAATACGGTAAATCTAACTATATCATTGCGGACACGGACGATATAGGCGTCGATACGTAATTATGTTGATCGTTACCATGTTCATATACGTATATTTATAAGGAGACATACAAATTTAGGTCGATGAAATCGAATCTTGATACATTTTCTTTAACTTAGAACTTTCATTAATTTACTCTTTGCTACTAAAAGAATTGAATGACCTTTTGCAAACCCAAATTTAAAGTAACATTAACTCAAGACAAAATAGGCTATAGAACGGCGGTGATATCGCAATAATCCCTGTGGATACGATAATAACGAAAAGTACACCACAATACTCTTTCAACAGAACCGTCAAAGGTGTCGACTTAACTCTTGCAGATAGAGATAGTAATATCCTAAAAAATAGAGGTTAGTTTTCTTATGTCATGATGCATGCGTTTATGTGATGAGTATCTCAAAATAAATGAGAAACTTCGTATGTTATGGATTTGTTATATAATGATGTATGCGATGTATGAATATGTTTGTGTCATATGGTATGCAAATATGATTTATGTTGTCTTTTTCGAGAAAATAAATCTCTATTGTCTTTGTGATTTTGACGTCTGGTCTTGTCTTGAAGATGTTTAGCTGGGGATTTACGACTTCTGCTTGGGGATGAATAGTAATTTGATGGATCCTGACTGGGGATGAAAGATATTAGTAAGCCATGTTGGAGAAGAACAAAGTGTCGGTGGTGTTGAAGATGTCAACTCTGTTGGGGATGTGATTTTATGAACCTGGCTCTGTGGGGGGACATGGGTGTCTTGAGAGTTGCCCCCAGTATTATAGCACTTGTCATTCCTGGATCTGTGTTGATTAGAACGTGCCAATGAGTGTTGATCGAAGATGTCAAACTGGACTTGCATAGATTTGCCCCAGTTAGCAGGAACTTTGGTAAGATTCGCCTCGCGAGGACTTTATGAGATATGAACCATGGGCGACATGCCCCTTTAGTAACCATTGGTCCAGGACAATGCCCCATATTGATTGGAAATAGCTTAAGATTTATTTGGATGCATGCCCCTGATTGTTTTTGGCATCTTTGAGAGATTCTCGGAATCTTGACTTGATTTCCCCAGATTGACCGGGAAATAGTTTGACTTCCGCTTGGGATGTATGCTTTTGACTTTTTGGCATTTGAGAGATTCTTCGAATCTTGACTTGATTGCCCCAGATTGATTGGGAGAAACGTGTCATGCCCCTTGTATATGTAGGAGACGTTGCCTATCGGGATAACTTTCTAGTCATTAGTTGTACCCTGTGCAAGTTCTTTCTGATGCTAACATTTGAAATTATGTAGCAGAATATGTTTAATAATGAATTCATGAGATGCAATGCATACGTTTGTCTTGAGTTTTTTTGAAAAACATTAAAACCAAAGATGTAAACGTGTGATGTTTGTAAAAAAACATGATATTTGTAAAAACATGATATTTGTGACAACGTGATGTTTGTAGAAACGTGATATCAACTCGGTATTTTTGGTAAACCTTAAGGAGTCAGGATACCTTTTTGGTGACAGTATGCTTTCGAACTAACCATGCTTCAATTAGGACTTTCAAGGGTTGTAACGTGGCTTGGTTCACGGTTTTAAGAAACAAAGGATAATGGCTCAAAGTTTATTGTACCCACCCCTCTTCGTGATGATCTTCAGTCCTAAGCTCAGCTAAATCAAACTTATGCATTCAGGTTCCAAGAGACTTTTGGATTTGCACCTTTGATACTGATGATGGTTCACAAGCAAAAATAACTTTTGAGATGGCAGTCACTTCTTCCTTTTGGTAGTCACAACTTTGAGTTGTTCACTAATTTATTGACTTCTTTTTTCATCTTGTTGATATCCCTAACTTTTGCCTGAACCGTCTATTTTGAGCTTACAGTCAGCGGGATGCCTTGATTTTTGCCTAAGTCATCTTTTTGATTTTTGACTTAGCAGGCTTTTCTTTGTATATATGTTTTTTCATTTTTTTTTGAAAGGTATTGACTGCCTTGCTTAATGATTGATATCTCCAACACTTCTTTGATGTGTGCGGATGAACGCTTGTGATTGAAACCTTTGTTGAAAGGTGTACTGACTGATTCTCTTAAAATAGAATGCACAGCCAAATTAACTGAGAACTACCCTGCCCCGGGTTATGCTCGAGGGTTTTAATTAGTACAAGAAAGAAACTTCTACTTCTTAGGCTCAAAAGGGGTTGACTAGGGATTAACATCCTTATATCTCCACTGTTTAGGAATTGAAACAATGCCTGTACATCGTCAACATAGTCCGTTCAAAAGCATACTGTATGAGGTTGCGGTATCGTTTTCGTCATCCTCCCTTAAAAGGCTTACAGCTTAGCAGGAGTTGAGTATCACAAAACATATGCAGAGTAACGACATAATTTAAAAGGAGTGATAGCGAAATAATTTATTCAAGACAAACATATGCAATGCACTGATGATGATTATTAAAACAAATAATGTCTATCATAATTGGAGTGTTTAAACAAACAGAATAGAAATTGCAAATGAAAGTAAATCTAATGATCTAAGAAGTTCATCCTTCTAGGTATTAATCAATCTTTTTGTGATTAGGCATAGGAGTAGTGATCACCACAGGAGTCTTGGGATGATAGAATTCAATTTCACCAGCATCGATCATGTCTTGAATCTTGTTCTTCAATGGCCAACAATCATTCGTATCATGCCCAGGGCTATTGGAGTGATATGCGCACCTTGCATTGGGCTTGTAGCTAGGGGCGGAAGTGTTAGGCTTTACAGGAGGATCCCTTAAAGTAATCAAGTTCTCTCTCAGCAAATGTTGTAATGCTTGAGCCAGTGACATGTTGATCTTTGTAAACTGACGTTTAGATGTATCTGACTTGCGTCTTTGTTGTTGAACTGGTGTAGAGATTAGAATTGTCCCCACAGATTGGTTGGGCTCATTGCGACCTTTCCGATTGTACCCAGTATTGGCCATATGAGGTTTCTCAGGTGAATTGAAGTCAATGATCTTGCAATCAATGAGGTCTTGGATCATGTGCTTCAACGGTCCACAATCCTCTGTATCATGACCAGGACTGTTTGAATAATAAGCACATCTCGCATGATACTTATACCCAGGAGCGGGATTAGTAGGAAATGAATATGGAGGCAATAGAGTTATCAAGTTCTGATTGAGCAGTTGTTGCAGAGCTTGAGACAGCGGCATGGGTAACGGAGTGAATGACCGCTTAGGTTTGGATTTCCATTTATCATGCCCACCTTGCTCCCTTTGTTGGTCCTTCTCCTTCTCGGCCAGAAGTGCCTTTAATTCTTCTTGCCCCTTGGCCAAGTGAAATATTATTTTCTGGAACTGGTTATTCTGAGCCTGAAGATTTTTGACAGATTGTTCGAGATCCATTTCCTTGCTGAAATAAACAGCGGGAAAATGAGGCATTTGTTTTTGTGAAACCTGTGATGCCATGTTTATGAATGATATGATTATGCATATGCAATGTTTTCGAGGACCTTGGAATTCAAATTTGTTTAAAACAAACAAAAGAAACTTTATTAATAATACTTAAGGGAAAGAATTTGCAATTTGTTTTAGTCGTATCTTTTACAATAATGAAAATATAAAACTAGGAATAAAAATAAAAAAAATAATAAAAACAAAAGTCTTCAAGTCTCCCATGGACGCTTCCTTTTTGAACCGATGAAGTTGTTGATGCCTTGCTCCGCTTGAAGTAGCCTTGTGAGCTCTAATACTTTCTTTTCTTTAGCATGAAACTGAGCTTCAAAAGTGTCTCTTTCTTCTTTTAATTGAATCCAAGATCTCTTTAATTCTTCGATGTCAGTTGGCATGTCTGGATGAGCAATAACTTGAGGAACTTTTTCCTCGCAATCGGGCTCCACTATCACAGGTAGGACATATGGATAAGGCATGACGAGACGTTGAGCACGAGTGCGCACCCATCTAAGATAAGGCCCCAAAGGAATGGAGTTTCTCTGCCCCAAGCTCTTGCTATCAATTCTGTTCACCATATCCCATGCTCGTATAAACTTCTGGCGGTGATTTTGAGTATCATCTTCATAATCAAACACAACCCTTTGTAAAAGCATCTGATGAGGACCATCTCTTCGAGCGTAACCAAACTGTCGCAAGGCCAAACAAGGATTATAAGTAATACCCCCTCGTATGCCAAGTAACGGCACATTAGGATATTGTCCACAACGGTCGATGATGGTAACACTCTCCTTGGATAAGGAAAGCCAGCGGATATCAGAATGAGAGAGTGACATTATTCTCTTATGCCATTTCAGCCTTTGATCGTTCCTCATTACTGAGCGAGGAAAGTGCGAAATAAACCACTTAGATAGCAAAGGTATGCAACACATAAGAGTCCCTCGTTTCTTCATAGTACGAGTGTGAAGAGAGTGTAGGATATCTCCAAGCAAGGTAGGAACTGGATTGCGTGTCAGAAATATCTTTATGGCGTGCACATCAATGAACTGATCAGGATTAGGGAATGATACCAAACCATAAATGAGTAAAGCTAATATGTCTTCGAAGGCTTGATAACTCATGGACTTCAAAAACATGCGAGCTTTTCCGAATAAGAACTTAGCGAGGAATCCCTTGACTCCACTTCTGGTTTCCCAATGACCATCAATATCAGACTTCTTAAGATGTAAAGCGGGAGCGATAACTTCTAATTTTGGAATTTATTCCAAACCAGTGAACGGAATCTGATCTCGGATGGGGAGTCCAAGTATGTCAGCAAACTCTTCCATAGTAGGTACCAACTGATAATCCGGGAAAGTAAAACAATGATGCTCGGGATCGAAGAATTGAAATAGTACACTCATCATTTCTTCGTCAAAACCTGAAGTAACTAAACTGGGCAAGAGACCATGTCTTTCAGAGAATCGGGAACCTCCAGGAATCTCTAATACCAATTCTTTCAGTTCGGAAGGTATCTTCACAAAGTTAACTCGAATGGTGTTTCTAGTCTCCATGACCTACAAAACAGAACAAAGATGAATTCCTTGGTCCTCGAATGGTTAGTCATGATGTTATGATGCTTATGATGTTTATGATGTCATGATGTCAAGTAGATAACAAACACAAACAAGTCACACAATTTTGTCTTAAGGTTAGGCTTGCATGTAGTCCAGAGGTGCGTACCCTCCCCCTGAAGTTTAGTCGGTTCAAACCTGTCCTATATAAAGATCGGGTTCTAGGGAGCTCATATCATTGACCTTTCTCGAAGGCGCTTATCTCAGTTCGACAATCGAATCGCCAACCGAAAAGGTCCTGAAAGTCCAGTCCATATGAGTGTAGCTTCGAGTATCAACCAACTTCAGTCGGAACCAAAGCCAGCCATCTCGCTACTTTCTAAAAGGCCAAAGTCAAGTTCGACTAAGGTTCTAAGGGCGAATTAGTGCTTAATGACACCACGCGGCAGCCAAGCATTTCCTCAGGTCGGATCCCAAGGAACACCAGGACAAACCAATGTGCCACACTAACGATGGCCATCAGATCAACCACATCAGTATACGCTGTGCAGTCTCCTTGATCTCATGCCATATACCTAAGGTACTCAGATCCGGGTTAGGATCTTTCACACAACAGAATACCCAAAACAGCCCTGCAAAATTAAATCAAACAAAGCAAACAATAGAAAACATTTAAATGAATCCTAAACTTTTAAGGTAACCCCTCTTTTAATCGAAAGCATCCCCAGCAGAGTCGCCAGTTCTGTAATACGGTGAACTGACTTTTTATTAATCGGAATGTCGCGGTAAGCAAGAGTCGCCACCGACTTTTATTTTATCCAAACAATATTCGGAAAGGCAAAAAGAAACAGAAAAAAAACCTTTTTTAAAGAAATCTAAGTTTGGGGGGTAATTTATGCAAAGGGAAGGTGTAAGGCACCCTTTACATCCATGGTTTTCCATGGGCTCTTAATTGCTTTGCTTGCTCGTTTGTTTAGAAAATGTAGATGAAAGAGATAGGGACTTTAGCTCGTAAATGAGCGTAGCCCTTTTGAAAAATTATGAGAAAGAATATAATGAAAGTTTGAGCATTGCAAGGCAATTAGGGGCAATTACCTTAAACTCAGATGATAGGTCTCTTTTTAGCCTTTCAGAATGAAAGGGTCTATCCTTGCCATAAGAGGGCAGGAAGCCTTTCGTTTGGAGGTTGAAGGGTCGTCGAAGCATCCTTCGCCATAAGACTGTCCCATGCCATAGAAGGGCAGGTAGTCTAAGGCAAGGATCAGAATAAGCCTTATTCGTAGGCAGCCAGAAGATACCTCGGCCTTTTTCCGTAGGCAACTTCCGAGGGTCGAGGTCATATTGTGTATCGAAGGCAGCATCATTTAGGGTCGTATGACCTTTAATTATCGAGGCAGCATGGCTGAGGTATCCTCGTATTCGAGGGACTTGGCTTATTCTGCAAAAAACACAAGGCAATAGGCAACAAGGCAACAGGCAACAAGGCAACAGGCAACAAGGCAACAGGCAACAAAGAGGGTTACCCAAAAGCGTGCGTGTGTGCACCAATCACGTGATTATATTCAATTATATTATCTTGTAAATTAGCGATTCTAAATTCAATTCATGGTTGCCACTCCTTATTTTACTAACCACGCATTTAAATAGTATAATCAAAACAGATATGGGGGAGGGAAATTGTAACCAGCGGATCCCTTAATAGGGTTTGACACAAGTAATAATTAAACAGAAAAATAAAAGGTTAGGGTTTAGGGTTACCAAACTCGTGGCTTTGGCAATTTGACAAACCCTGGAAAAGGCAAACAAAATAGGGTGAGTGTATGGCTAATTCGAGGGCGAACAAGATTAACCCTAAAATAAAGAATAGATAAATTTAAAATAATAACATAGGCAAAGGTACTTAGCTCGGATTTGATCTGATATGGTTGATAGGACGCCTTTAAGGTTAACCCTGAAAAGAGACAAAGCAGGAAAAAAAATGAAAGCGACACAAACCCTAATTTAAAAGATAAATCAAATATAATTTAAATTAAACTAAATAAAATTACTTAACTTCGGGTTTTCTGAAGACGCGTGATCGGGAGAAATCATGTTGCTAACCCTGAAAAAAGCACAGAAAAGAAAACATTCAGTGTAGGGCATGATCTCCGTGAACCCTGATTAGGGTACGAAATTAAATAAGAGAAAATAGATGATTTAATTAATTATTGGTCTCGCGACCTAATTAATTAAATCAGAAAATTAAAACGAATACGAAAATATTTTTTGGAATTTTTTCGGAGTTTAAATAAAACAATTATGATTTTCTAAAGATTTAAAGGTAAATTAAAATAAATAAATAAAGTCATTTAAATAAATATAAAAAGGAAACAAGTATATATGAATTTATTAATTAAAAAATAAATAAATAGATTAAATAATAAAATAAACATGTAAAAAATATTATATAATTTTTATATAGTTTTTATATATTAAGAATAACTTTTATTAAAAAAAACAAAGTGTAAATATATAAAAATAAAAACAAAAGGCTGTATAATTAAAAATAAAAAAAATTTGCAAAATACTTAGCTTGTGATTCAGTGTGGCGCGGGCGTATGGGTTTTTGATGCACCTGCGGCTTTGCGTGCGTCAGATCTGATGAGAGGACGATCAGGTGGCTGAGAGCGTGAGGTTGCATCGCGCTCTCGTGGACAAGCGCATATCGGATCCGTTTGTCCACTAATAGAAGACGCGCCAAAAAGAAGAGTCAAAGGGGCCAATCGCGTCGTGCCAGCTCGTCATCTTCTTCCTCCCTTAGTTCAGAATCTCAACTACGAATTTTGCTACGGTTTTGCTACTAAGAATTCGTAGCAGAATCCATGGTTCTTGCTCCTGCGTGGTCTAGGGATGATGATTCTGAGCGTGAGACGACTTGTTGATTATCCAATCCGGTTCAATGATCTCCAAGGAAGGTATTTGAACCCTTAAATCTTCTTGAATCGCTGTCTATCTCCAAAACCGAATTCCAATTTGCTTGAGTTTTTGGAAGCTTTATTATGATTCTTGCCGGCCAAAAATCCCCCTCTAGGGTTTGTGAATGATCTCTATATGTAGAGGAGTCTACTTGGATCTTAAGCAAGGGAAAATATTGTGCCTTGAATGATAATTGAAAGCAAAAATATTTGATTTGATCATTGATAGAAAAATCAAATATTTTGATTCAAAACTTGCCATATTTGGTCTTGCACGAATTTGGTCAGTATTGTAGGATGACTTGGACCTCAAGATTTAGCCAAAAACAATCTTTGCATTAAAGAATTGATTTTTCACATTTTATTTTAATTAAATCATGAATTAAATGGATTAAATTCAAAAAATAATTAATAAAATAGTAAAAATAATATGGCTTTTGTAATCATCACGTGTATGGGTTTAGGATATGATTAGAATCAAATGAATGCAAGCCCACTTGGACATATTTTGAGTTTTGAGATTTTTCCTCTCTTATACACCCTTGAAAATAGGTGAACTTGCACATCATGCCATTTCTTCATATCTCCATATTTTTTCAAGCTTGTAGACTTTTTGAAAACCTTAAAGAGTCCTCTAACCAGTGTCTTTGGTCTTCTATCAAAATTATTTTCTATGCTCATCTTATGTCCTTTTGAAAAAAATGTCTTTTTGTTGACTTTTGAAAAGGACCTATAATGTATGAAGCCATATCTCTTAAACCATTGACCTATGAGCTCTGATTCTTAGACCATTAGATAGAGGAATGAATTCCCTTTAAAATAAGCTTTGGTGGGAATTTTTCTGATGAAGTATGAATATTTGGTGAATTTTCAAAGTTTGGTTGACTTTTTTCAGTTTATGCCCAAAATAGTAACTTTTGACTTTTGACTTTTCTGATCTTTCCTTGTATCATCATGATCAATCCTTGATCAAATGATGATTTTAGGGTTAAGAGGATGTTGCTGACCAAATATCTTGAATTTTGACAGTGTATTGACTTGAAATGACCATTTTGCCCTTGAGAATCGACTATTGACCTAATCAAGGTTTGAGGGACTCAACTTGCCCTGATTAGCTTGAAACCTTACATGGGGATTCTTTGGGATGTTGGTGACCCTATGGAACCACCTTGAGCCATTGATTCAATGATTTTCTTTTGCCTGACCTAAATCCTAGTTCAGGGCCTTGTGTGGGAGAGTGTGTCTATGAGCTTTTGCATATGGACTTGAAGCTTGAATAAGAGAAATACTGTGGGCAAATTTTGGGGTATGACAGTGTGTTGTTGTGATTATCTCTTCATCTTTGCAATTTCATGGAAACATAGAAAAGTTAGGGTTTATGAACAAATGCATGAATTGATGATTTGGAATGTGTTATAATTGTGTCTATAACATGTATTCTGTTGATATTCGTGATGCTTGGTGTTTTTCAACTTGATTGGGTTAAGTTTGGGGGGTTTTTGAATGGGTTTCGTATGCTGTTTTTCTGAGTTTGGGGTTTTCTGAAATCGCCAGTTCGCGCCGCGACCCTTTGTGCGCGCCGCGAACCTCTTGGCAGAAACTTGGGAAAAACTGGATCTGCTCAGTTCGCGCCGCGACCCCTTGTTGGCGCCGCGAACTGCTTGGCAGAAAGTTAGGGATTTTTGGATTCGCTCAATTCGCGCCGCGAACCCTGTTGGCGCCGCGAACCTTGTTTTACAGAACTTTTTCCAAACTTTGAAAGGCCATAACTTTTGATCCGTAGCTCCGTTTTATGCGCCGTTCGAAGCGTTAGAAAGCTATCGTGATATTCTATATGATAGTATAGGATTTAATTGAACTTGATTGATTAATTGTGACGTTAATATATGGAATGTCATACGATTGTCTTATGTGTGTTATGTTTGTATGTGATGTATAACAATTGTTGGAACACTTTGTGTAGATGTATTCATGATGTATGTGATTGGGTATATGATGGTTGTTATGCCTTGTTGCAATTGTTAATTGTGTGTGTGAATGTGGTGTACAATTGGCGGATAATTCATAGAGTTGGATTATGGTGATATGCGGTAAGTTAAGATTGATGAGATAATCTTAATGGCATAAATTGTTGGTATTTGTACATACATTCATAGCATGGTCGGCTTTATGGTGGAAGCGGTGAAACTTGGGTTCACATGGTAAGATACGTTGATCCTTGAATGGAAATAGGCGTAGAAGACGTGATCCTTAATTGGAGATAGGCGTATTGGCTTTGATCTTGTCCGGATCGGGAGCGTGGCTTGGATTCTAAACATTGAATCAGAAAGCGGTGAAACATTGGATTCACATTGGGTACCACATGCATTGAGTCACATTTGTTGCATTTCGAGTCACATTGTGTGTTATGTGATTGTCTTGTATACATGTGATTTATTTTGGAGTGATGATTAGTATATGATATGTGAATTGCTTAATTGAGAAGTGTGATGAATAGTAAAATGTATGCTTGTTTATGTTTACATTTCCCATTATTATGTTTTCTATAAGAAGTTGAATTCTCACCCTTCTGTTTGAATGTTATCCTTCGTTGATAACGTGCAGGTTCCGACGAGTAGTAGCTTGTCCGAGGATTTAGCCGAGGAGCTCCTGAGTTGTTATTGGATTAGGTAGCGAGTCATATGCTCTGATCATGTAACACTTGGGGGAATTTTATTTAGACTTATGCTTATGTTTGAATATTGCTATTATCTATGTTTTGTTGGATATTCAGATGTATTTGTTTGAGATCTCGGATATGTTGTTTAAGGCTATGTGGCCAAGATTGTGGATTTAAATGTTAATTTGAACTTGGTAGATGAATATAGTATGGGATATATTCATTGAAATTTTAATAGCAATTCAATTGTTTTTCCGCAAGCGTTTATGCATAATGAATGAAAGTATGAGATTTACATTGTGTTACAATTATGATCTTTGCATATTAAGAATGTTGGATGTTTTACTTTAGGTTTTCATTGTGATGAAAATAACATGTGACGCCCTTTTCCTTTATGCATGCTTACTCTGTTTGATTGTATGATATATTTGGGGTTAGAAAAGGGGTGTTACATTACTGGTATCAGAGCATGGTCGACCAGTTGGTCAGATTCGTTAATGTCTTTATTTACGTTGTATTAGATTTGTGTATCTGAAACGATCAATACTGTTTTGTCTGCTTTGGTTGTTGGTTGTCGTAGGACGATGGTTGCTGGAAGGAACGATGATGCCATTGTTGATGCATTGAGGATGTTGGCTGGATCTCTTGGTCAAATGCCTCAAGCTAATGCTGGAAATCGGAATGGTGATGATGATGAGTATCGTGCTTTAGGGAAGTTCCAGAGGAACAATCCTCCTATCTTTGAGGGTGAGCATGAACCGGATAAAGCTCAAGCTTGGTTGAAGGCGATTGAGAAGATTTTTCGAGTCATGAATTGCACCGATGCTCAGAGAGTGCAGTTTGGTACTCACATGCTGGAAAAGGAAGCTGAAGATTGGTGGGGCAATATGGCTCAGAGATTTGATGAGGAGGGTACTCAAGTTACTTGGGATCTTTTCCGCGATGCGTTTTTGGAAAACTATTTTCCGGAAGATTGTCGTGGAAAGAAAGAAGTGGAATTCCTTGAGATGAAGCAAGGAAATGGTACTGTTGCTGTATATGCTGCTAGATTTCAAGAGCTTATCAAGTATTGTCCTCACTACAATACTATGAATGCAGAGAGATCTAAGTGTTTGAAGTTTGTGAATGGTTTGAGACATGACATCAAGAAGGCGATTGGTTACCAACAAATTACTCGTTTTACGGAGTTGGTTAACAAGAGTCGTATCTATGATGAGGATAGTAGGGAGAGTGCTTCTCACTACAAGACTATGAATGAGAAGAAAGGTCAATTTCGTGGGAAACCGTATGATGATAAGAAGAAACAATTTGGTTTTGGAAAGAAGTCAAGTGGGGGAGGAACTTCTACTCCACTTAAGTGCTTCAAATGTGGTGGTGAAGGTCATCGTGCTGTTGATTGTGGTAAGGATTCTGTGACATGCTTCAAGTGTGGCAAGAATGGTCACAAGGCAAACAAGTGTGGAGTTGGTTCGAGTGTGACTTGTTACAATTGTGGTGAACAAGGTCACATTAGCACCAAATGTGATAAGCCGAAGAAGGAACAAGCGAAAGGGAAAGTATTTGCATTGTCTGGTGCGGAGGCTTCTACCGATGATAGGCTAATCCAAGGTACGTGCTTCATTAATGGTACACCTTTGATTGCTATTATTGATACCGGTGCGACACATTCTTTCATTTCTTTGGATTGTGCTAAGAGATTGAATCTTGTGTTATCTGATATGCGTAGAAGTATGGTTATTGATACACCTGCTATGGGTTCTGTTTCTACTTCTTTTGTGTGTTTGAATTGTCCTTTGAGTATTTTTGGTAGAGATTTTGGGATTGATTTGGTCTGTCTTCCGTTAGAGCAACTTGATGTGATTTTGGGTATGAATTGGTTAGAATTTAATCGTGTGTATATCAACTGTTTTGATAAGACTGTTATGTTTCCTGAGATTGGTGTTAAGGAAGATTTGTTTTTGTCTGCGAAGCAAGTTGGTGAATCTGTTCAAGATGGGGCTGAATTGTTTATGTTATTGGCAACCTTAGATGTGCATGAGAAGAGAACTATTAAGGAATTTCCAATAGTTTGTGATTTTGCGGAGGTATTTCCTGATGATGTAAGTGATTTACCGCCGGAACGTGAAGTTGAGTTTTCGATTGATTTAGTTCCTGGAACTAGTCCTGTATCGATGGCTCCATATAGGATGTCTGCTTCTGAGTTGAAAGAGTTGAAGAGTCAACTTGAGGATTTGTTGGAGAAGAAGTTTATTCGTCCTAGTGTATCGCCATGGGGTGCACCTGTTTTGTTGGTTAAGAAGAAGGAAGGTTCTATGAGGCTTTGTGTTGATTATAGGCAATTGAACAAAGTGACAATTAAGAACAAGTATCCACTTCCAAGGATTGATGATTTGATGGATCAGTTGGTTGGAGCTTGTGTGTTTAGCAAGATTGATTTGAGGTCTGGGTATCATCAGATTCGTGTGAAGGCGGAGGATATTCAGAAGACTGCTTTTAGGACGAGGTATGGTCATTATGAGTATTCTGTTATGCCGTTTGGTGTGACTAATGCACCTGGTGTATTCATGGAGTATATGAATAGGATTTTTCATGATTATCTGGATAAGTTTGTGGTTGTGTTCATTGATGATATTTTGATCTATTCCAAGAGTGAAGATGATCATGCTGAGCATTTGAGAATTGTGTTATCAGTGTCGAAAGAGAAGAAGTTGTTTGCTAAGCTTTCGAAGTGTGAATTTTGGTTAAAGGAAGTGAGTTTTCTTGGCCATGTGATCTCTAGTGGAGGTATTTCTGTTGACTCGTCAAAGATTGAGGCTATATCTCAATGGGAAGCTCCTAAGTCTGTTTCTGAGATTAGAAGTTTTCTTGGTTTAGCTGGTTATTATAGGAAGTTCATTGAAGGATTTTCCAAGTTATCTTTGCCGTTGACGTTGTTGACTAGGAAAGGACAAGCTTTCATTTGGACTTCACAATGTGAATCGAATTTTCAAGAGCTTAAGAGAAGATTGACTTCTGCTCCTATTTTGATTTTGCCAGATCCGTTTGAACCGTTTGTGGTGTATTGTGATGCTTCATTGTTGGGTTTGGGAGGCGTTTTGATGCAAAAAGGGCAAGTGGTAGCTTATGCTTCAAGGCAACTTAAAGTTCATGAGAGGAATTATCCGACACATGATTTAGAGTTGGCCGCCGTTGTGTTTGTGTTGAAACTTTGGAGGCATTATTTGTTTGGGTCAAGGTTTGACGTTTTCAGTGATCACAAGAGTTTAAAGTATTTGTTTGATCAGAAAGAGTTGAATATGAGGCAACGAAGATGGTTGGAATTCTTGAAGGATTATGATTTTAGTTTGAACTACCATCCTGGAAAAGCGAATGTTGTAGCCGATGCATTGAGTAGGAAATCATTGCATATGTCTATGTTGATGATTCGAGAATTGGAATTGTTGGAGCAATTTAGAGATTTGAGTTTGGTTTGTGAAGCGACGTCTTCGTGTGTTAAGCTTGGTATGTTGAAGCTTACTAGTGGTATTTTGGATGAGATTAGAGAAGGTCAGAAATCGGATTTAAGATTAGTTGACATTATTACAATGATTAACCAAGGTAAAGGTGGTGATTTTCGGATTGACGAGAATGGCATTGTGAGATGTCGTGATCGAGTTTGTATTCCGGATGTTATGGATTTGAGAAAGAGAATTCTTGAGGAAGGGCATAGAAGTGGTTTGAGTATTCATCCCGGTGCTACTAAAATGTATCAAGACTTGAGGAAAATGTTTTGGTGGCAAGGTATGAAGAAGGATATAGCGGAGTTTGTTTATTCGTGTTTGACTTGTCAAAATTCAAAGATTGAACATCAAAAGCCGTCTGGTTTCATGCAACCGTTATCTATTCCCGAGTGGAAGTGGGATAGTATCTCTATGGATTTTGTTTCGGGTTTGCCAAGGACATCGAGTAATTGCGAGGCAATTTGGGTCGTTGTGGATAGATTGACGAAATGTGCTCATTTTATTCCGATGAGGATGGATTATTCGATGGAAAGACTTGCTAAGTTATACATTGAGAAGATTGTGTGTTTACATGGTATTCCGTCAAGTATCGTTTCAGATAGAGATCCAAGGTTCACTTCTAGATTTTGGGAGGGTTTGCAAAGTGCTTTGGGTACGAAGTTGCGTTTGAGTTCGGCGTATCATCCGCAAACTGATGGTCAATCGTAGAGGACTATTCAGTCACTTGAAGATCTTTTGAGGTCTTGTGTTTTGGAACAAGGAGGAAATTAGGATAGTTTCTTACCTTTGGTTGAGTTTACGTATAACAACGGTTTCCATTCGAGTATTGGAATGGCACCTTTTGAGGCTCTTTATGGTAGAAGGTGTAGAACTCCTTTGTGTTGGTATGAATCGGGAGAGAGTGTTGTGGTTGGACCCGAGTTAATTCAAGAGACTACGGATAAGATTAAGATGATTCAAGAGAAGATGAAGGCTTCTCAAAGTCGTCAGAAGAGTTACCATGATAAGAGGAGGAAGGCTCTTGAGTTTGAGAAAGATGATCATTTATTTCTTCGAGTTACGCCAATAACGGGTGTTGGTAGAGCATTGAAGTCGCGTAAGTTGACGCCGCGTTTCATTGGTCCTTATCAAATTTCAGAGAGAGTAGGTGAAGTGGCATATCGGATTGCATTGCCACCGTCTCTTTCTAATCTTCATGATGTGTTCCATGTGTCTCAATTGAGGAGGTACATTCCGGATCCATCGCATGTTGTTCAATTAGACGATATTCAAGTGAGAGATAATTTGACGGTTGATACATCACCTATGCGAATTGAAGATCGAGAGGTGAAGAAGCTTCGTGGTAAGGAGATTGCTTTGGTGAAAGTGGTATGGGGTGGAGTCGCCAATGGTAATATCACTTGGGAACTCGAGGATAAGATGAAGGAATCGTATCCGGAGTTGTTTGTTTGAGGTAATTTTCGAGGCCGAAAATCTTTTAAGTGGGGGAGAGTTGTAACACCCTATTTTTATTAGATTTTAGTTAATTAGGATTATTTGATAATTGGTATTGTCTGTGTGTTTATTTAATTATTGTTTGAGTAATAATTATTTGATTTTGTGGTAATATGTTATTTACCTAATTAATAATGGTAGAATTTTATTTGAAATTAGTTAAATGGGCTTAGTTGAGTGAGAAAGAGTATTAGGTGGGTTAAGCCCAAATGAGATAATGAGAGTTAGAAGAGAATTTTATGAGTTAACCTAAATTAGATAGAAAGATAGAAAGAAAAGTAGAGAAGAGAAAAGAGGCAAAAGAGTATAAGAGAGAAGAGAAGAGGATTGTAGATTCTTGAAGTTAGAAGGAGAAATTCAAGAGGTAAGGGTTTGAATACAAGTTCTTATAGACTATATGATTGGGTAATGTGTGTTGTTGTGATTATCTCTTCATCTTTGCAATTTCATGGAAACATAGAAAAGTTAGGTTTTATGATCAAATGCATGAATTGATGATTTGAAATGTGTTATAATTGTGTCTATAACATGTATTCTGTTGAAATTCGTGATGCTTGGTGTTTTCCAACTTGATTGGGTTAAGTTTGGGGGTTTTTGGATGGGTTTCGTATGCTGTTTTTCTGAGTTTGGGGTTTTCTGAAATCGCCAGTTCGCGCCGCGACCCCTTGTGCGCGCCGCGAACCTCTTGGCAGAAACTTGGGAAAAACTGGATCTACTCAGTTCGCGCCGCGATCCCTGGTTGGCGCCGCGAACTGCTTGGCAGAAAGTTAGGGATTTTTGGATTCGCTCAATTCGCGCTGCGAACCCTGTTGGCGCCGCGAACCCTGTTTTACAGAACTTTTTCCAAACTTTGAAAGGCCATAACTTTTGATCCGTAGCTCCGTTTTATGCGCCGTTCGAAGCGTTAGAAAGCTATCGTGATATTCTATATGATAGTATAGGATTTAATTGAACTTGATTGATTAATTGTGACGTTAATATATGGAATGTCATGCGATTGTCTTATGTGTGTTATGTTTGTATGTGATGTATAACAATTGTTGGAACACTTTGTGTAGATGTATTCATGATGTATGTGATTGGGTATATGATGGTTGTTATGCCTTGTTGCAATTGTTAATTGTGTGTGTGAATGTGGTGTACAATTGGCGGATAATTCATAGAGTTGGATTATGGTGATATGCGGTAAGTTAAGATTGATGAGATAATCTTAATGGCATAAATTGTTGGTATTTGTACATACATTCATAGCATGGTCGGCTTTATGGTGGAAGCGGTGAAACTTGGGTTCACATGGTAAGATACGTTGATCCTTGAATGGAAATAGGCGTAGAAGACGTGATCCTTAATTGGAGATAGGCGTATTGGCTTTGATCTTGTCCGGATCGGGAGCGTGGCTTGGATTCTAAACATTGAATCAGAAAGCGGTGAAACATTGGATTCACATTGGGTACCACATGCATTGAGTCACATTTGTTGCATTTCGAGTCACATTGTGTGTTATGTGATTGTCTTGTATACATGTGATTTATTTTGGAGTGATGATTAGTATATGATATGTGAATTGCTTAATTGAGAAGTGTGATGAATAGTAAAATGTATGCTTGTTTATGTTTACATTTCCCATTATTATGTTTTCTATAAGAAGTTGAATTCTCACCCTTCTGTTTGAATGTTATCCTTCGTTGATAACGTGCAGGTTCCGACGAGTAGTAGCTTGTCCGAGGATTTAGCCGAGGAGCTCCTGAGTTGTTATTGGATTAGGTAGCGAGTCATATGCTCTGATCATGTAACACTTGGGGGAATTTTATTTAGACTTATGCTTATGTTTGAATATTGCTATTATCTATGTTTTGTTGGATATTCAGATGTATTTGTTTGAGATCTCGGATATGTTGTTTAAGGCTATGTGGCCAAGATTGTGGATTTAAATGTTAATTTGAACTTGGTAGATGAATATAGTATGGGATATATTCATTGAAATTTTAATAGCAATTCAATTGTTTTTCCGCAAGCGTTTATGCATAATGAATGAAAGTATGAGATTTACATTGTGTTACAATTATGATCTTTGCATATTAAGAATGTTGGATGTTTTACTTTAGGTTTTCATTGTGATGAAAATAACATGTGACGCCCTTTTCCTTTATGCATGCTTACTCTGTTTGATTGTATGATATATTTGGGGTTAGAAAAGGGGTGTTACATTACTGGTATCAGAGCATGGTCGTCCAGTTGGTCAGAGTCGTTAATGTCTTTATTTACGTTGTATTAGATTTGTGTATCTGAAACGATCAATACTGTTTTGTCTGCTTTGGTTGTTGGTTGTCGTAGGACGATGGTTGCTGGAAGGAACGATGATGCCATTGTTGATGCATTGAGGATGTTGGCTGGATCTCTTGGTCAAATGCCTCAAGCTAATGCTGGAAATCGGAATGGTGATGATGATGAGTATCGTGCTTTAGGGAAGTTCCAGAGGAACAATCCTCCTATCTTTGAGGGTGAGCATGAACCGGATAAAGCTCAAGCTTGGTTGAAGGCGATTGAGAAGATTTTTCGAGTCATGAATTGCACCGATGCTCAGAGAGTGCAGTTTGGTACTCACATGCTGGAAAAGGAAGCTGAAGATTGGTGGGGCAATATGGCTCAGAGATTTGATGAGGAGGGTACTCAAGTTACTTGGGATCTTTTCCGCGATGCGTTTTTGGAAAACTATTTTCCGGAAGATTGTCGTGGAAAGAAAGAAGTGGAATTCCTTGAGATGAAGCAAGGAAATGGTACTGTTGCTGTATATGCTGCTAGATTTCAAGAGCTTATCAAGTATTGTCCTCACTACAATACTATGAATGCAGAGAGATCTAAGTGTTTGAAGTTTGTGAATGGTTTGAGACATGACATCAAGAAGGCGATTGGTTACCAACAAATTACTCGTTTTATGGAGTTGGTTAACAAGAGTCGTATCTATGATGAGAATAGTAGGGAGAGTGCTTCTCACTACAAGACTATGAATGAGAAGAAAGGTCAATTTCGTGGGAAACCGTATGATGATAAGAAGAAACAATTTGGTTTTGGAAAGAAGTCAAGTGGGGGAGGAACTTCTACTCCACTTAAGTGCTTCAAATGTGGTGGTGAAGGTCATCGTGCTGTTGATTGTGGTAAGGATTCTGTGACATGCTTCAAGTGTGGCAAGAATGGTCACAAGGCAAACAAGTGTGGAGTTGGTTCGAGTGTGACTTGTTACAATTGTGGTGAACAAGGTCACATTAGCACCAAATGTGATAAGCCGAAGAAGGAACAAGCGAAAGGGAAAGTATTTGCATTGTCTGGTGCGGAGGCTTCTACCGATGATAGGCTAATCCAAGGTACGTGCTTCATTAATGGTACACCTTTGATTGCTATTATTGATACCGGTGCGACACATTCTTTCATTTCTTTGGATTGTGCTAAGAGATTGAATCTTGTGTTATCTGATATGCGTAGAAGTATGGTTATTGATACACCTGCTATGGGTTCTGTTTCTACTTCTTTTGTGTGTTTGAATTGTCCTTTGAGTATTTTTGGTAGAGATTTTGGGATTGATTTGGTCTGTCTTCCGTTAGAGCAACTTGATGTGATTTTGGGTATGAATTGGTTAGAATTTAATCGTGTGTATATCAACTGTTTTGATAAGACTGTTATGTTTCCTGAGATTGGTGTTAAGGAAGATTTGTTTTTGTCTGCGAAGCAAGTTGGTGAATCTGTTCAAGATGGGGCTGAATTGTTTATGTTATTGGCAACCTTAGATGTGCATGAGAAGAGAACTATTAAGGAATTTCCAATAGTTTGTGATTTTGCGGAGGTATTTCCTGATGATGTAAGTGATTTACCGCCGGAACATGAAGTTGAGTTTTCGATTGATTTAGTTCCTGGAACTAGTCCTGTATCGATGGCTCCATATAGGATGTCTGCTTCTGAGTTGAAAGAGTTGAAGAGTCAACTTGAGGATTTGTTGGAGAAGAAGTTTATTCGTCCTAGTGTATCGCCATGGGGTGCACCTGTTTTGTTGGTTAAGAAGAAGGAAGGTTCTATGAGGCTTTGTGTTGATTATAGGCAATTGAACAAAGTGACAATTAAGAACAAGTATCCACTTCCAAGGATTGATGATTTGATGGATCAGTTGGTTGGAGCTTGTGTGTTTAACAAGATTGATTTGAGGTCTGGGTATCATCAGATTCGTGTGAAGGCGGAGGATATTCAGAAGACTGCTTTTAGGACGAGGTATGGTCATTATGAGTATTCTGTTATGCCGTTTGGTGTGACTAATGCACCTGGTGTATTCATGGAGTATATGAATAGGATTTTTCATGATTATCTGGATAAGTTTGTGGTTGTGTTCATTGATGATATTTTGATCTATTCCAAGAGTGAAGATGATCATGCTGAGCATTTGAGAATTGTGTTATCAGTGTCGAAAGAGAAGAAGTTGTTTGCTAAGCTTTCGAAGTGTGAATTTTGGTTAAAGGAAGTGAGTTTTCTTGGCCATGTGATCTCTAGTGGAGGTATTTCTGTTGACCCGTCAAAGATTGAGGCTATATCTCAATGGGAAGCTCCTAAGTCTATTTCTGAGATTAGAAGTTTTCTTGGTTTAGCTGGTTATTATAGGAAGTTCATTGAAGGATTTTCCAAGTTATCTTTGCCGTTGACGTTGTTGACTAGGAAAGGACAAGCTTTCATTTGGACTTCACAATGTGAATCGAATTTTCAAGAGCTTAAGAGAAGATTGACTTCTGCTCCTATTTTGATTTTGCCAGATCCGTTTGAACCGTTTGTGGTGTATTGTGATGCTTCATTGTTGGGTTTGGGAGGCGTTTTGATGCAAAAAGGGCAAGTGGTAGCTTATGCTTCAAGGCAACTTAAAGTTCATGAGAGGAATTATCCGACATATGATTTAGAGTTGGCCGCCGTTGTGTTTGTGTTGAAACTTTGGAGGCATTATTTGTTTGGGTCAAGGTTTGGCGTTTTCAGTGATCACAAGAGTTTAAAGTATTTGTTTGATCAGAAAGAGTTGAATATGAGGCAACGAAGATGGTTGGAATTCTTGAAGGATTATGATTTTAGTTTGAACTACCATCCTGGAAAAGCGAATGTTGTAGCCGATGCATTGAGTAGGAAATCATTGCATATGTCTATGTTGATGATTCGAGAATTGGAATTGTTGGAGCAATTTAGAGATTTGAGTTTGGTTTGTGAA